>NC_088240.1:68359934-68539934 GCF_036934945.1 Oncorhynchus masou masou
ATGTATTATTTTAATAGCATTCAGATGCAGGGCGAAATGTTTTCTGAACTAATACAAATCAGGCTGCTGTACTGTAATTCCATCAGCACCAATTTATTGAAGCAAAATGGTAATATGCAAATACCAGAAGAGATGTACAGCTACAAGCCAAAACTCTGAAATCATTTAGATTTAAAGAAATAATATTGCACACAGAGGGGGAAAATTAATCACACAGAAAAATGTCTCCTTTACGATTGTTCTGGTGTGTTACCTGGGGGCAGGAATTGTAAATGGGAAATCAACATTGTACCTTCTGATAAGGCTAACAAATGGATACAAGCATTTTCTTCAGACCTCCCATGCTGCTGCTGGAGTGAAAGTCACAGAGGAACTTTTATTCTTTCTCTCTCTCAGAGGGTTGGTTCAGTCGGTACCTGTCATTTATTACTAAGTCAGGTTGCTTTCAGGTGCATAACATCCACAATGCACTTCTTCAATGCCTAGTTTAGATGGAGTAGTTATGTGTTTAATTGGCAAAGAACATTCAGTTTTGTCTAATTTTGTCTTATACAGTATGTTTAAACAGTATATATCAAATAACTCTGTGTGTGTGTGTGTGTGTGTGTGTGTGTGTGTGTGTGTGTGTGTGTGTGTGTGTGTGTGTGTGTGTGTGTGTGTGTGTGTGTGTGTGTGTGTGTGTGTGTGTGTGTGTGTGTGTGTGTCCAGGCCCCCTAGAGGATGGCGCCCTGGGGGAAGAGGAGGAGTGTGTGTCGGAGGAGAACGAGCTCATGGCCAAAGATGGGTTCTCCACAGAGGAGAACTTCTCAGCAGAGTTTGAGTCAGAGAACATGAGCTGTGAGGACATGGAGTATTACTGCAACAAAGGTGACCTGCATTCTCATAGTTCTCTTAATAATATCCACATGGCAGTCATAGACACTACAATAAATGGGTTCCACATTTCAATAATTGTAGTATTTACAGGATATATACTGTACTATTAAGATGGTAGTTAGAGCAGTAGTGGTTGAGAACCATGCAGTGGTCGCCTGTAGACCAAAATGGTTTGACTCCCCATTCACGTGACTGGTAAGATTTTCCAACTCTTTGAACGGCATGGTACACAGAACCAAACCTGGACACAGTCAGGGCAGTCTGACAGGACATTTAACAATGTGGGAATGATGCTGTATCTCTGTGTTCTGGGTTGAATCTTTTATTTATGATTCACAGAATGTACCTTAGAGCAGCGGATTGATTTAGATGTCACCCACAACACTGCTTCTCTCTCTCTATCTCTCTCTCTCTCTCTCCCTTCTCTCTCTTCCTTCTCTCTCTCCCTTCTCTCTCTCTCTCCCTTCTCTCTCTCCCTTCTCTCTCTCTCTCCCTTCTCTCTCTCCCTTCTCTCTCTCTCTCTCTCTCTCTCTCCCTTCTCTCTATCTCTCTCTCTCCCTTCTCTCTCCCTTCTCTCCCTTCTCTCTCTCCTTTCTCACTCTCTCACTCTCTCTTTCTCTCTCTCTCTCTCTCTCTTGTCTCTCTCTCTCTCTCCTTTCTCTCTCTCTCTCTCTCTCTCTCTCTCCCTTGTCTCTCTCTCTCTCATCTCTCTCTCGCTTCTCTCTCTTTCTCCCTTCTCTCTCTCTCTCCCTTCTCTCTCTCTCTCCCTTCTCTCTCTCTCCCTTCTCTCTCCCTTCTCTCTCTCGCTCTCCATTGTCTCTCTCTCTCCTCTCTCTCTCTCCCTTCTCTCTCTCTCTCTCTCCCTTGTCTCTCTCCCTCTCGCCTCTCTCTCTTTCTTCCTTCTCTGTCTCTCTCTCTCCCCTTTCTCTCTCCATTCTCTCTCTCTCCCTTCTCTCTCCCTTCTCTCTCCCTTCTCTCTCCCATGTCACTCTCTCCCTCCATGAATATCTGTCTCTGTCTCTCCCTCAATGTATATCTGTCTCTGTCTCTCTCCCTCAATGTATATCTGTCTCTGTCTCTCCCTCTATGTATATCTGTCTCTGTCTCTCCCTCTATGTATATCTGTCTCTCCCTCTATCCCTTGATATGTATCTATCCCTCTATGTATATCTGTCTCTGTCTCTCTCCCTTGATATATATCTGTCTCTGTCTCTATGTATATCTGTCTCTGTCTCTATGTATATCTGTCTCTGTCTCTGCCTCTATGTATATCTGTCTCTGTCTCTATGTATATCTGTCTCTGTCTCTGTCTCTATGTATAGCTGTCTATGTCTCTCTCCCTCCATGAATATCTGTCACTGTCTCTCCCTCAATGTATATCTGTCTATGTCTGTCCCTCTATGTACATCTGCCTCTGTCTCTCTCCCTCTATGTACATCTGTCTCTGTCTCTCCCTTTATGATTTTCTGTCTCTGTCTCTGTCTCTATGTATATCTGTCTCTGTCTCTCTCCCTCTATCTATATCTGTCTCTGTCTCTATGTATATCTGTCTCTCCCTCTATGTATATCTGTCTCTGTCTCTCTCCCTTGACATATATCTGTCTCTGTCTCTATGTATATCTGACTCTGTCTCTATGTATATCTGTCTCTGTCTCTCTCCCTCTATGTATATCTGTCTCTGTCTCTATGTATATCTGTCTCTGTCTCTATGTATAGCTGTCTCTGTCTCTATGTATATCTGTCTCTGTCTCTGCCCCTCTATGTATATCTGTCTCTGTCTCTATGTATATCTGTCTCTGTCTCTATGTATATCTGACTATGTCTCTGTATATCTGTCTCTGTCTCTATGTATAGCTGTCTCTGTCTCTGCCCCTCTATGTATCTCTGTCTCTCTCCCTCTATGTATATCTGTCTC
Organism: Oncorhynchus masou masou; assembly: GCF_036934945.1. Lineage (NCBI taxonomy): Eukaryota > Metazoa > Chordata > Actinopteri > Salmoniformes > Salmonidae > Oncorhynchus > Oncorhynchus masou. The sequence goes on from NC_088240.1 coordinate 68,362,726, forward strand.
TCTCCCTCTATGTATATCTGCCTCTGTCTCTCCCTCTATGTATATCTGTCTCTGTCTCTCCCTCTATGTGTCTCTGTCTCTCTCCCTCTATGTATATCTGTCTCTGTCTCTCTCCCTCTATGTATCTCTGTCTCTGTCTCTCCCTCTATGTATATCTGTCTCTGTCTCTCCCTCTATGTATCTCTGTCTCTGTCTCTCTCCCTCTATGTATCTCTGTCTCTGTCTCTCCCTCTATGTATATCTGTCTCTGTCTCTCCCTCTATGTATCTCTGTCTCTGTCTCTCCCTCTATGTATCTCTGTCTCTGTCTCTCCCTCTATGTATCTCTGTCTCTGTCTCTCCCTCTATGTATATCTGCCTCTGTCTCTCCCTCTATGTATATCTGTCTCTGTCTCTCCCTCTATGTGTCTCTGTCTCTCCCTCTATGTATATCTGTCTCTGTCTCTCCCTCTATGTATCTCTGTCTCTGTCTCTCTCCCTCTATGTATCTCTGTCTCTGTCTCTCCCTCTATGTATATCTGTCTCTGTCTCTCCCTCTATGTATATCTGTCTCTGTCTCTCCCTCTATGTATCTCTGTCTCTGTCTCTCTCCCTCTATGTATCTCTGTCTCTGTCTCTCCCTCTATGTATCTCTGTCTCTGTCTCTCCCTCTATGTATATCTGTCTCTGTCTCTCCCTCTATGTATATCTGTCTCTGTCTCTCCCTCTATGTATCTCTGTCTCTGTCTCTCCCTCTATGTATATCTGTCTCTGTCTCTCCCTCTATGTATCTCTGTCTCTGTCTCTCTTCCTTGATATATATCTGTCTCTCCCTCTATGAATATCTGTCTCTGTCTCTCTCCCTCTATCTATATCTGTCTCTGTCTCTATGTATATCTGTCTCTGTCTCTCTCCCTTGACATATATCTGTCTCTGTCTCTATGTATATCTGACTCTGTCTCTATGTATATCTGTCTCTGTCTCTCTCCCTCTATGTATATCTGTCTCTGTCTCTCCCTCTATGAATATCTGTCTCTGTCTCTCCCTCTATCTATATCTGTCTCTGTCTCTATGTATATATTTCTCTGTCTCTGTCCCTCTATGTATATATTTCTCTGTCTCTATGTATATCTGTCTCTGTCTCTCTCCCTTGACATATATCTGTCTCTGTCTCTATGTATATCTGACTCTGTCTCTATGTATATCTGTCTCTGTCTCTCTCCCTCTCTGTATATCTGTCTCTGTCTCTATGTATATCTGTCTCTGTCTCTATGTATAGCTGTCTCTGTCTCTATGTATATCTGTCTCTGTCTCTGCCCCTCTATGTATATCTGTCTCTGTCTCTATGTATATCTGTCTCTGTCTCTATGTATATCTGACTATGTCTCTGTATATCTGTCTCTGTCTCTATGTATAGCTGTCTCTGTCTCTATGTACATCTGTCTCTGTCTCTATGTATATATGTCTCTGTCTCTATGTATATCTGTCTCTGTCTCTCTCCCTCTATGTATATCTGTCTCTGTCTCTCCCTCTATGTATATCTGCCTCTGTCTCTCCCTCTATGTATATCTGTCTCTGTCTCTCCCTCTATGTATCTCTGTCTCTGTCTCTCTCCCTCTATGTATATCTGTCTCTGTCTCTCTCCCTCTATGTACATCTGTCTCTGTCTCTCTCCCTCTATGTATATCTGTCTCTCCCTCTATGTATCTCTGTCTCTCTCCCTCTATGTATATCTGTCTCTGTCTCTGTCTCTCTCCCTCTCTGTATATCTGTCTCAGTCTCTATGTATATCTGTCTCTATCCCTCTATGCATATCTGTCTCTGTCTCTCTCCCTTGATATATATCTGTCTCTGTCTCTATGTATATCTGTCTCTGTCTCTGTCTCTATGTATATCTGTCTCTGTCTCTATGTATATCTGTCTCTGTCTCTATGTATATCTGTCTCTATGTATATCTGTCTCTATGTATATCTGTCTCTATCTATATCTGTCTCTCCCTCTATGTATATCTGTCTCTGTCTCTATGTATATCTGTCTCTGTCTCTATGTATATCTGTCTCTATGTATATCTTTCTCTGTCTCTGTCCCTCTCTGTATATCTGTCTCTGTCTCTATGTATATCTGTCTCTGTCTCTCTCCCTCTATGTATATCTGTCTCTGTCTCTCCCTCTATGAATATCTGTCTCTGTCTCTCCCTCTATCTATATCTGTCTCTGTCTCTATGTATATATTTCTCTGTCTCTGTCCCTCTATGTATATATTTCTCTGTCTCTATGTATATCTGTCTCTGTCTCTCTCCCTTGACATATATCTGTCTCTGTCTCTATGTATATCTGACTCTGTCTCTATGTATATCTGTCTCTGTCTCTCTCCCTCTCTGTATATCTGTCTCTGTCTCTATGTATATCTGTCTCTGTCTCTATGTATAGCTGTCTCTGTCTCTATGTATATCTGTCTCTGTCTCTGCCCCTCTATGTATATCTGTCTCTGTCTCTATGTATATCTGTCTCTGTCTCTATGTATATCTGACTATGTCTCTGTATATCTGTCTCTGTCTCTATGTATAGCTGTCTCTGTCTCTATGTACATCTGTCTCTGTCTCTATGTATATATGTCTCTGTCTCTATGTATATCTGTCTCTGTCTCTCTCCCTCTATGTACATCTGTCTCTGTCTCTCTCCCTCTATGTATATCTGTCTCTCCCTCTATGTATCTCTGTCTCTCTCCCTCTATGTATATCTGTCTCTGTCTCTGTCTCTCTCCCTCTCTGTATATCTGTCTCTGTCTCAGTCTCTATGTATATCTGTCTCTATCCCTCTATGCATATCTGTCTCTGTCTCTCTCCCTTGATATATATCTGTCTCTGTCTCTATGTATATCTGTCTCTGTCTCTGTCTCTATGTATATCTGTCTCTGTCTCTATGTATATCTGTCTCTGTCTCTATGTATATCTGTCTCTATGTATATCTGTCTCTATGTATATCTGTCTCTATCTATATCTGTCTCTCCCTCTATGTATATCTGTCTCTGTCTCTATGTATATCTGTCTCTGTCTCTATGTATATCTGTCTCTATGTATATCTTTCTCTGTCTCTGTCCCTCTCTGTATATCTGTCTCTGTCTCTATGTATATCTGTCTCTGTCTCTGTCTCTATGTATATCTGTCTCTATCCCTCTATGTATATCTGTCTCTGTCTCTCTCCCTTGATATATATCTGTCTCTGTCTCTATGTATATCTGTCTCTGTCTCTATGTATATCTGTCTCTGTCTCTGTCTCTATGTATATCTGTCTCTGTCTCTATGTATATCTGTCTCTGTCTCTGTCTCTAAGTATAGCTGTCTCTATCCCTCTATGTATATCTGTCTCTGTCTCTCTCCCTTGATATATATCTGTCTCTGTCTCTATGTATATCTGTCTCTGTCTCTATGTATATCTGTCTCCGTCTCTGTCTCTATGTATATCTGTCTCTGTCTCTATGTATAGCTGTCTCTGTCTCTATGTATAGCTGTCTCTGTCTCTATGTATATCTGTATCTATGTATATCTGTCTCTGTCTCTGTCCCTCAATGTATATCTGTCTCTGTCTCTATGTATATCTGTCTCTGTCTCTGTCCCTCTATGTATATCTGTCTCTGTCTCTATGTATATCTGTCTCTATGTATATCTGTCTCTGTCTCTCTCCCTCAATGTATATCTGTCTCTGTCTCTGTCTCTGTCTCTCTTCCGCTATGTTTATCTGTCTCTGTCTCTATGTATATCTGTCTCTATGTATATCTGTCTCTGTCTCTCTGCCTCTATGTACCTCTGTCTCTGTCTCTGTCTCTCTCCCTCTATGTACATCTGTCTCACTCTCCCTCTATGTATCTCTGTCTCTTTCTATGTCTCTCTCCCTCTATGTATATCTGCCTCTGTCTCTCCCTCTATGTATCTGTCTCTCCCTCTCCCTCTATGTATATCTGTCTCTGTCTCTCTCCCTCTACGTATATCTGTCTCTGTCTCTCTCCCTCTCTGTATATCTGTCTCTCCCTCTCTGTATATCTGTCTCTGTCTCTCTCCCGCTATGTATATCTGTCTCTGTCTCTCCCTCTGTATATCTGTCTCTGTCTCTCCCTCTGTATATCTGTTTCTGTCTCTCTCCTATTTATATCTGTCTCTGTCTCTCTCCCTCTATGTGTATCTGTCTCTGTCTCTGTCCCTCAATGTATATCTGTATCTGTCTCTCTCCATCTATGTATATCTGTCTCTGTCTCTCTCCCACTATCTATATCTGTCTCTGTCTCTCCCTCTGTATATCTGTTTCTGTCTCTCTCCTTCTATGTATATCTGTCTCTGTCTCTGTCCCTCTCCCTCTCTGTATATCTGTCTCTATGTATATCTGTATCTATCCCTCTATGTATATCTGTCTCTGTCTCTCTCCCTTGATATATATCTGTCTCTGTCTCTATGTATATCTGACTTTGTCTATGTATATCTGACTATGTCTCTGTATATCTGTCTCTGTCTCTATGTATAGCTGTCTCTGTCTCTATGTATATCTGTCTCTGTCTCTGCCCCTCTATGTATATCTGTCTCTGTCTCTGTCTCTATGTATATCTGACTATGTCTATGTATATCTGACTATGTCTCTGTATATCTGTCTCTGTCTCTATGTATATATGTCTCTGTCTCTATGTATATATGTCTCTGTCTATGTATATCTGTCTCTGTCTCTCTCCCTCTATGTATATCTGTCTATGTCTCTCTCCCTCTATGTATATCTGTCTCTCTCCCTCTATGTATATCTGTCTATGTCTCTCTCCCTCTATGTATATCTGTCTCTCTCCCTCTATGTATATCTGTCTATGTCTCTCTCCCTCTATATATATCTGTCTCTCCCTCTCCCTCTATGTATATCTGTCACTGTCTCTCTGTATATCTGTCTCTGTCTCTCTCCCGCTATGTATATCTGTCTCTGTCTCTCTCCCTCTCTGTATATCTGTCTCTCCCTCTCTGTATATCTGTCTCTGTCTCTCTCCCGCTATGTATATCTGTCTCTGTCTCTCCCTCTGTATATCTGTCTCTGTCTCTCCCTCTGTATATCTGTTTCTGTCTCTCTCCTTCTATTTATATCTGTCTCTGTCTCTGTCCCTCTCCCTCTCTGTATATCTGTCTCTGTCTCTATGTATATCTGTATCTATCCCTCTATGTATATCTGTCTCTGTCTCTCTCCCTTGATGTATATATGTCTCTGTCTCTATGTATATCTGACTATGTCTATGTATATCTGACTATGTCTCTGTATATCTGTCTCTGTCTCTATGTATAGCTGTCTCTGTCTCTATGTATAACTGTCTCTGTCTCTATGTATATCTGTCTCTGTCTCTCTCCCTCTCTCTATATCTGTCTCTGTCTCTATGTATGTCTGTCTCTGTCTCTATGTATAGCTGTCTCTGTCTCTCTGTATATCTGTATATCTGTCTCTGTCTCTATGTATATCTGTCTCTGTCTCTATGTATATCTGTCTCTGTCTCTGTCTCTATGTATATCTGTCTCTGTCTCTATGTATATCTGTCTCTGTCTCTGTCTCTAAGTATAGCTGTCTCTGTCTCTATGTATAGCTGTCTCTGTCTCTATGTATATCTGTATCTATGTATATCTGTCTCTGTCTCTGTCCCTCAATGTATATCTGTCTCTGTCTCTGTCCCTCTATGTATATCTGTCTCTGTCTCTATGTATATCTGTCTCTATGTATATCTGTCTCTTTCTCTCTCCCTCAATGTATATCTGTCTCTGTCTCTGTCTCTCTTCTGCTATGTATATCTGTCTCTGTCTCTCTGCCTCTATGTACCTCTGTCTCTGTCTCTGTCTCTGTCTCTGTCTCTCTCCCTCTATGTATATCTGCCTCTGTCTCTCCCTCTATGTATCTGTCTCTCCCTCTATGTATATCTGTCTCTGTCTCTCTCCCTCTACGTATATCTGTCTCTGTCTCTCTCCCTCTCTGTATATCTGTCTCTCCCTCTCTGTATATCTGTCTCTGTCTCTCTCCCGCTATGTATATCTGTCTCTGTCTCTCCCTCTGTATATCTGTCTCTGTCTCTCCCTCTGTATATCTGTTTCTGTCTCTCCCTCTATGTATATCTGTCTCTGTCTCTGTCCCTCAATGTATATCTGTATCTGTCTCTCTCCATCTATGTATATCTGTCTCTGTCTCTCTCCCACTATCTATATCTGTCTCTGTCTCTCCCTCTGTATATCTGTATCTATCCCTCTATGTATATCTGTCTCTGTCTCTCTCCCTTGATATATATCTGTCTCTGTCTCTATGTATATCTGACTACGTCTATGTATATCTGACCATGTCTCTGTATATCTGTCTCTGTCTCTATGTATAGCTGTCTCTGTCTCTATGTATAACTGTCTCTGTCTCTATGTATATCTGTCTCTGTCTCTGCCCCTCTATGTATATATGTCTCTGTCTCTATGTATATATGTCTCTGTCTATGTATATCTGTCTCTGTCTCTCTCCCTCTATGTATATCTGTGTATGTCTCTCTCCCTCTATGTATATCTGCCTCTGTCTCTGTCTCTATGTATATCTGTCTCTGTCTCTCCCTCTATGTATCTCTGTCTCTCTCCCTTGATATATATCTGTCTCTGTCTCTCTCTCTATGTATATCTGTCTCTGTCTCTCCCTCTATGTATATCTGTCTCTGTCTCTCCCTCTATGTATCTCTGTCTCTGTCTCTCTCCCTTGATATATATCTGTCTCTCCCTCTATGTATATCTGTCTCTGTCTCTTTCCCTCTATGTATATCTGTCTCTGTCTCTCCCTCTATGAATATCTGTCTCTGTCTCTCCCTCTATGTATATCTGTCTCTGTCTCTCTCCCTCTATGTATATCTGTCTCTGTCTCTATGTATATCTGTCTCTCCCTCTATCTATATCTGTCTCTGTCTCTATGTATATCTGTCTCTGTCTCTCCCTCTATGTATCTCTGTCTCTCCCTCTATGTATATCTGTCTCTGTCTCTCTCCCTTGACATATATCTGTCTCTGTCTCTATGTATATCTGACTCTGTCTCTATGTATATCTGTCTCTGTCTCTCTCCCTCTCTGTATATCTGTCTCTGTCTCTATGTATAGCTGTCTCTGTCTCTATGTATATCTGTATCTATGTATATCTGTCTCTGTCTCTGCCCCTCTATGTATATCTGTCTCTGTTTCTATGTATATCTGTCTCTGTTTCTATGTATATCTGTCTCTGTCTCTATGTATATCTGACTATGTCTCTGTATATCTGTCTCTGTCTCTATGTATATCTGACTCTGTCTCTATGTATATCTGTCTCTGTCTCTCTCCCTCTCTGTATATCTGTCTCTGTCTCTATGTATAGCTGTCTCTGTCTCTATGTATATCTGTATCTATGTATATCTGTCTCTGTCTCTGCCCCTCTATGTATATCTGTCTCTGTTTCTATGTATATCTGTCTCTGTTTCTATGTATATCTGTCTCTGTCTCTATGTATATATGTCTCTGTCTCTATGTATATCTGTCTCTGTCTCTCTCCCTCTATGTATATCTGTCTCTCTCCCTCTATGTATATCTGCCTCTGTCTCTCCCTCTATGTATATCTGTCTCTGTCTCTCCCTCTATGTATATCTGTCTCTGTCTCTCACTCTATGTATCTCTGTCTCTGTCTCTCTCCCTCTATGTATATCTGTCTCTGTCTCTCTCCCTCTATGTATATCTGCCTCTGTCTCTCCCTCTATGTATATCTGTCTCTGTCTCTCCCTCTATGTATCTCTGTCTCTGTCTCTCTCCCTCTATGTATATCTGTCTCTGTCTCTCTCCCTCTATGTATATCTGTCTCTGTCTCTATGTATATCTGTCTCTGTCTCTCCCTCTATGTATCTCTGTCTCTGTCTCTATCCCTCTATGTATATCTGTCTCTGTCTCTCTCCCTCTATGTATATCTGTCTCTGTCTCTCTCCCTCTATGTATATCTGTCTCTGTCTCTCCCTCTATGTAACTCTGTCTCTGTCTCTCTCCCTTGATATATATCTGTCTCTCCCTCTATGTATATCTGTCTCTGTCTCTCCCTCTATGTATATCTGTCTCTGTCTCTCCCTCTATGTATATCTGTCTCTGTCTCTCCCTCTATGTATATCTGTCTCTGTCTCTCCCTCTATGTATATCTGTCTCTGTCTCTATGTATATCTGTCTCCCTCTCTCCCTCTATCTATATCTGTCTCTCCCTCTATGTATATCTGTCTCTGTCTCTCTCCCTTGACATATATCTGTCTCTGTCTCTATGTATATCTGACTCTGTCTCTATGTATATCTGTCTCTGTCTCTCTCCCTCTCTGTATATCTGTCTCTGTCTCTATGTATAGCTGTCTCTGTCTCTATGTATATCTGTATCTATGTATATCTGTCTCTGTCTCTGCCCCTCTATGTATATCTGTCTCTGTTTCTATGTATATCTGTCTCTGTTTCTATGTATATCTGTCTCTGTCTCTATGTATATCTGACTATGTCTCTGTATATCTGTCTCTGTCTCTATGTATATCTGTCTCTGCCCCTCTATGTATATCTGTCTCTGTCTCTATGTATATATGTCTCTGTCTCTATGTATATCTGTCTCTGTCTCTCTCCCTCTATGTATATCTGTCTCTCTCCCTCTATGTATATCTGCCTCTGTCTCTCCCTCTATGTATATCTGTCTCTGTCTCTCCCTCTATGTATATCTGTCTCTGTCTCTCCCTCTATGTATATCTGTCTCTGTCTCTCCCTCTATGTATATCTGTCTCTGTCTCTCCCTCTATGTATATCTGTCTCTGTCTCTCCCTCTATGTGTCTCTGTCTCTGTCTCTCTCCCTCTATGTATCTCTGTCTCTGTCTCTCTCCCTCTATGTATATCTGTCTCTGTCTCTCCCTCTATGTATCTCTGTCTCTGTCTCTCTCCCTCTATGTATATCTGTCTCTGTCTCTATGTATATCTGTCTCTGTCTCTCCCTCTATGTATCTCTGTCTCTGTCTCTATCCCTCTATGTATATCTGTCTCTGTCTCTCTCCCTCTATGTATATCTGTCTCTGTCTCTCTCCCTCTATGTATATCTGTCTCTGTCTCTCTCCCTCTATGTATATCTGTCTCTGTCTCTCCCTCTATGTATATCTGTCTCTGTCTCTCTCCCTCTATGTATATCTGTCTCTGTCTCTCCCTCTATGTATATCTGTCTCTGTCTCTCTCCCTCTATGTATATCTGTCTCTGTCTCTCTCCCTCTATGTATATCTGTCTCTGTCTCTCTCCCTCTATGTATATCTGTCTCTGTCTCTCTCCCTCTATGTATATCTGTCTCTGTCTCTCTCCCTCTATGTATATCTGTCTCTGTCTCTCTCCCTCTATGTATATCTGTCTCTGTCTCTCTCCCTCTATGTATATCTGTCTCTGTCTCTCCCTCTATGTATATCTGTCTCTGTCTCTCTCCCTCTCTGTATATCTGTCTCTGTCTCTATGTATAGCTGTCTCTATGTATATCTGTATCTATGTATATCTGTCTCTGTCTCTGCCCCTCTATGTATATCTGTCTCTGTTTCTATGTATATCTGTCTCTGTTTCTATGTATATCTGTCTCTGTCTCTATGTATATCTGACTATGTCTCTGTATATCTGTCTCTGTCTCTATGTATATCTGTCTCTGCCCCTCTATGTATATCTGTCTCTGTCTCTATGTATATATGTCTCTGTCTCTATGTATATCTGTCTCTGTCTCTCTCCCTCTATGTATATCTGTCTCTCTCCCTCTATGTATATCTGCCTCTGTCTCTCCCTCTATGTATATCTGTCTCTGTCTCTCTCCCTCTATGTATATCTGTTTCTGTCACTCCCTCTATGTATATCTGTCCTCTGTCTCTCCCTCTATGTATATCTGTCTCTGTCTCTCTCCCTCTATGTATCTCTGTCTCTGTCTCTCTCCCTTGATATATATCTGTCTCTCCCTCTATGTATATCTGTCTCTGTCTCTCCCTCTATGTATATCTGTCTCTGTCTCTCCCTCTATGTATATCTGTCTCTGTCTCTCCCTCTATGTATATCTGTCTCTGTCTCTATGTATATCTGTCTCCCTCTCTCCCTCTATCTATATCTGTCTCTCCCTCTATGTATATCTGTCTCTGTCTCTCCCTCTATGTATATCTGTCTCTGTCTCCCCCTCTATGTATATCTGTCTCTGTCTCTATGTATATCTGTCTCTCCCTCTCTCCCTCTATCTATATCTGTCTCTCTCCCTCTATGTATATCTGTCTCTGTCTCTCCCTCTATGTATATCTGTCTCTGTCTCTCTCCCTCTATGTATATCTGTCTCTGTCTCTCTCCCTCTATGTATATCTGCCTCTGTCTCTCCCTCTATGTATATCTGTCTCTGTCTCTCCCTCTATGTATCTCTGTCTCTGTCTCTCTCCCTTGATATATATCTGTCTCTCCCTCTATGTATATCTGTCTCTGTCTCTTTCCTCTATGTATATCTGTCTCTGTCTCTCCCTCTATGTATATCTGTCTCTGTCTCTCTCCCTCTATGTATATCTGTCTCTGTCTCTATGTATATCTGTCTCCCTCTCTCCCTCTATCTATATCTGTCTCTCCCTCTATGTATATCTGTCTCTGTCTCTCTCCCTTGACATATATCTGACTCTGTCTCTATGTATATCTGTCTCTGTCTCTATGTATAGCTGTCTCTGTCTCTATGTATATCTGTATCTATGTATATCTGTCTCTGTCTCTGCCCCTCTATGTATATCTGTCTCTGTTTCTATGTATATCTGTCTCTGTTTCTATGTATATCTGTCTCTGTCTCTATGTATATCTGACTATGTCTCTGTATATCTGTCTCTGTCTCTATGTATATATGTCTCTGTCTCTATGTATATCTGTCTCTGTCTCTCTCCCTCTATGTATATCTGTCTCTCTCCCTCTATGTATATCTGCCTCTGTCTCTCCCTCTATGTATATCTGTCTCTGTCTCTCCCTCTATGTATATCTGTCTCTGTCTCTCCCTCTATGTATCTCTGTTTCTGTCTCTCTCCCTCTATGTATATCTGTCTCTGTCTCTATGTATATCTGTCTCTGTCTATCCCTCTATGTATATCTGTCTCTGTCTCTCCCTCTATGTATATCTGTCTCTGTCTCTCCCTCTATGTATCTCTGTCTCTGTCTCTCTCCCTCTATGTATATCTGTCTCTGTCTCTCTCCCTCTATGTATATCTGTCTCTGTCTCTATGTATATCTGTCTCTGTCTCTCCCTCTATGTATATCTGTCTCTGTCTTTCCCTCTATGTATCTCTGTCTCTGTCTCTCTCCCTCTATGTATCTCTGTCTCTGTCTCTCTCCCTCTATGTATATCTGTCTCTGTCTTTCCCTCTATGTATATCTGTCTCTCTCCCTCTATGTATATCTGCCTCTGTCTCTCCCTCTATGTATATCTGTCTCTGTCTCTCCCTCTATGTATCTCTATCTCTGTCTCTCTCCCTCTATGTATATCTGTCTCTGTCTCTCTCCCTCTATGTATATCTGTCTCTGTCTCTCTCCCTCTATGTATATCTGTCTCTGTCTCTCCCTCTATGTATATCTGTCTCTGTCTCTCTCCCTCTATGTATCTCTGTCTCTGTCTCTCTCCCTCTATGTATATCTGTCTCTGTCTCTCTCCCTCTATGTATATCTGTCTCTGTCTCTCTCCCTCTATGTATCTCTGTCTCTGTCTCTCTCCCTCTATGTATCTCTGTCTCTGTCTCTATCCCTCTATGTATATCTGTCTCTGTCTCTATGTATATCTGTCTCTGTCTCTCCCTCTATGTATCTCTGTCTCTGTCTCTATCCCTCTATGTATATCTGTCTCTGTCTCTCTCCCTCTATGTATATCTGTCTCTGTCTCTCTCCCTCTATGTATATCTGTCTCTGTCTCTCCCTCTATGTAACTCTGTCTCTGTCTCTCTCCCTTGATATATATCTGTCTCTCCCTCTATGTATATCTGTCTCTGTCTCTTTCCCTCTATGTATATCTGTCTCTGTCTCTCCCTCTATGTATATCTGTCTCTGTCTCTCCCTCTATGTATATCTGTCTCTGTCTCTCTCCCTCTATGTATATCTGTCTCTGTCTCTATGTATATCTGTCTCCCTCTCTCCCTCTATCTATATCTGTCTCTCCCTCTATGTATATCTGTCTCTGTCTCTCTCCCTTGACATATATCTGTCTCTGTCTCTATGTATATCTGACTCTGTCTCTATGTATATCTGTCTCTGTCTCTCTCCCTCTCTGTATATCTGTCTCTGTCTCTATGTATAGCTGTCTCTGTCTCTATGTATATCTGTATCTATGTATATCTGTCTCTGTCTCTGCCCCTCTATGTATATCTGTCTCTGTTTCTATGTATATCTGTCTCTGTTTCTATGTATATCTGTCTCTGTCTCTATGTATATCTGACTATGTCTCTGTATATCTGTCTCTGTCTCTATGTATATCTGTCTCTGCCCCTCTATGTATATCTGTCTCTGTCTCTATGTATATATGTCTCTGTCTCTATGTATATCTGTCTCTGTCTCTCTCCCTCTATGTATATCTGTCTCTCTCCCTCTATGTATATCTGCCTCTGTCTGTCCCTCTATGTATATCTGTCTCTGTCTCTCCCTCTATGTATATCTGTCTCTGTCTCTCCCTCTATGTATATCTGTCTCTGTCTCTCCCTCTATGTATATCTGTCTCTGTCTCTCCCTCTATGTATATCTGTCTCTGTCTCTCCCTCTATGTGTCTCTGTCTCTGTCTCTCTCCCTCTATGTATCTCTGTCTCTGTCTCTCTCCCTCTATGTATATCTGTCTCTGTCTCTCCCTCTATGTATCTCTGTCTCTGTCTCTCTCCCTCTATGTATATCTGTCTCTGTCTCTATGTATATCTGTCTCTGTCTCTCCCTCTATGTATCTCTGTCTCTGTCTCTATCCCTCTATGTATATCTGTCTCTGTCTCTCTCCCTCTATGTATATCTGTCTCTGTCTCTCTCCCTCTATGTATATCTGTCTCTGTCTCTCTCCCTCTATGTATATCTGTCTCTGTCTCTCCCTCTATGTATATCTGTCTCTGTCTCTCTCTCCCTCTATGTATATCTGTCTCTGTCTCTCCCTCTATGTATATCTGTCTCTGTCTCTCTCCCTCTATGTATATCTGTCTCTGTCTCTCTCCCTCTATGTATATCTGTCTCTGTCTCTCTCCCTCTATGTATATCTGTCTCTGTCTCTCTCCCTCTATGTATATCTGTCTCTGTCTCTCTCCCTCTATGTATATCTGTCTCTGTCTCTCTCCCTCTATGTATATCTGTCTCTGTCTCTCTCCCTCTATGTATATCTGTCTCTGTCTCTCCCTCTATGTATATCTGTCTCTGTCTCTCTCCCTCTCTGTATATCTGTCTCTGTCTCTATGTATAGCTGTCTCTATGTATATCTGTATCTATGTATATCTGTCTCTGTCTCTGCCCCTCTATGTATATCTGTCTCTGTTTCTATGTATATCTGTCTCTGTTTCTATGTATATCTGTCTCTGTCTCTATGTATATCTGACTATGTCTCTGTATATCTGTCTCTGTCTCTATGTATATCTGTCTCTGCCCCTCTATGTATATCTGTCTCTGTCTCTATGTATATATGTCTCTGTCTCTATGTATATCTGTCTCTGTCTCTCTCCCTCTATGTATATCTGTCTCTCTCCCTCTATGTATATCTGCCTCTGTCTCTCCCTCTATGTATATCTGTCTCTGTCTCTCTCCCTCTATGTATATCTGTCTCTGTCTCTCTCCCTCTATGTATATCTGCCTCTGTCTCTCCCTCTATGTATATCTGTCTCTGTCTCTCCCTCTATGTATCTCTGTCTCTGTCTCTCTCCCTTGATATATATCTGTCTCTCCCTCTATGTATATCTGTCTCTGTCTCTTTCCCTCTATGTATATCTGTCTCTGTCTCTCCCTCTATGTATATCTGTCTCTGTCTCTCTCCCTCTATGTATATCTGTCTCTGTCTCTATGTATATCTGTCTCCCTCTCTCCCTCTATCTATATCTGTCTCTCCCTCTATGTATATCTGTCTCTGTCTCTATGTATATCTGTCTCTGCCCCTCTATGTATATCTGTCTCTGTCTCTATGTATATCTGTCTCTGTCTCTCTCCCTCTATGTATATCTGTCTCTCTCCCTCTATGTATATCTGCCTCTGTCTCTCCCTCTATGTATATCTGTCTCTGTCTCTCTCCCTCTATGTATATCTGTCTCTGTCTCTCTCCCTCTATGTATATCTGCCTCTGTCTCTCCCTCTATGTATATCTGTCTCTGTCTCTCCCTCTATGTATCTCTGTCTCTGTCTCTCTCCCTTGATATATATCTGTCTCTCCCTCTATGTATATCTGTCTCTGTCTCTTTCCCTCTATGTATATCTGTCTCTGTCTCTCCCTCTATGTATATCTGTCTCTGTCTCTCTCCCTCTATGTATATCTGTCTCTGTCTCTATGTATATCTGTCTCCCTCTCTCCCTCTATCTATATCTGTCTCTCCCTCTATGTATATCTGTCTCTGTCTCTCTCCCTTGACATATATCTGACTCTGTCTCTATGTATATCTGTCTCTGTCTCTCTCCCTCTCTGTATATCTGTCTCTGTCTCTATGTATAGCTGTCTCTGTCTCTATGTATATCTGTATCTATGTATATCTGTCTCTGTCTCTGCCCCTCTATGTATATCTGTCTCTGTTTCTATGTATATCTGTCTCTGTTTCTATGTATATCTGTCTCTGTCTCTATGTATATCTGACTATGTCTCTGTATATCTGTCTCTGTCTCTATGTATATATGTCTCTGTCTCTATGTATATCTGTCTCTGTCTCTCTCCCTCTATGTATATCTGTCTCTCTCCCTCTATGTATATCTGCCTCTGTCTCTCCCTCTATGTATATCTGTCTCTGTCTCTCCCTCTATGTATATCTGTCTCTGTCTCTCCCTCTATGTATCTCTGTTTCTGTCTCTCTCCCTCTATGTATATCTGTCTCTGTCTCTATGTATATCTGTCTCTGTCTATCCCTCTATGTATATCTGTCTCTGTCTCTCCCTCTATGTATATCTGTCTCTGTCTCTCCCTCTATGTATCTCTGTTTCTGTCTCTCTCCCTCTATGTATATCTGTCTCTGTCTCTCTCCCTCTATGTATATCTGTCTCTGTCTCTATGTATATCTGTCTCTGTCTCTCCCTCTATGTATATCTGTCTCTGTCTTTCCCTCTATGTATATCTGTCTCTGTCTTTCCCTCTATGTATATCTGTCTCTCTCCCTCTATGTATATCTGTCTCTGTCTCTCTCCCTCAATGTATATCTGTCTCTGTCTCTCTCCCTCTATGTATATCTGCCTCTGTCTCTCCCTCTATGTATATCTGTCTCTGTCTCTCCCTCTATGTATCTCTATCTCTGTCTCTCTCCCTCTATGTATATCTGTCTCTGTCTCTCTCCCTCTATGTATATCTGTCTCTGTCTCTCTCCCTCTATGTATATCTGTCTCTGTCTCTCCCTCTATGTATATCTGTCTCTGTCTCTCTCCCTCTATGTATCTCTGTCTCTGTCTCTCTCCCTCTATGTATATCTGTCTCTGTCTCTCTCCCTCTATGTATATCTGTCTCTGTCTCTCTCCCTCTATGTATCTCTGTCTCTGTCTCTCTCCCTCTATGTATCTCTGTCTCTGTCTCTATCCCTCTATGTATATCTGTCTCTGTCTCTATGTATATCTGTCTCTGTCTCTATGTATATATTTATCTGTCTCTGTTCCTCTGTGTATATCTGTCTCTGTCTCTATGTATATCTTTCTCTGTCTCTGTCCCTCTATGTATATCTATCTCTGTCTATGTATATCTGTCTCTGTCTCTATGTATATCTTTCTCTGTCTCTGTCCCTCTATGTATATCTGTCTCTATGTATATCTGTCTCTATGTATATCTGTCTCTGCCTCTCCCTCTATGTATATCTGTCTCTGTCTCTATGTATATCTGTCTCTGTCTCTCCCTCTATGTATATCTGTCTCTGTCTCTCTACCTCTATCTATATCTGTCTCTCTCCCTCTATGTATATCTGTCTCTGTCTCTCCCTCTATGTATCTCTGTCTCTGTCTCTATCCCTCTATGTATATCTGTCTCTGTCTCTCTCCCTCTATGTATCTCTGTCTCTGTCTCTCTCCCTCTATGTATATCTGTCTCTGTCTCTCTCCCTTGATATATATCTGTCTCTGTCTCTATGTATATCTGTCTCTGTCTCTGTCTCTATGTATATCTGTCTCTGTCTCTATGTATATATTTATCTGTCTCTGTCCCTCTGTGTATATCTGTCTCTGTCTCTATGTATATCTTTCTCTGTCTCTGTCCCTCTATGTATATCTATCTCTGTCTATGTATATCTGTCTCTGTCTCTATGTATATCTTTCTCTGTCTCTGTCCCTCTATGTATATCTGTCTCTATGTATATCTGTCTCTATGTATATCTGTCTCTGCCTCTCCCTCTATGTATATCTGTCTCTGTCTCTATGTATATCTGTCTCTGTCTCTCCCTCTATATATATCTGTCTCTGTCTCTCTACCTCTATCTATATCTGTCTCTGTCTCTATGTATATCTATCTCTGTCTCTCCCAATATGTTTATCTGTCTCTCTATCTATATCTGTCTCTGTCTTTTTGTAGACCTTTCTCTGTATCTGTCCCTCTATGTATATCTGTTTCTGTCGCTGTCTCTATGTATATCTGTCTCTGTCTCTATGTATATCTTTCTATGTCTCTGTCACTCTATGTATATCTGTCTCTGTCTCTCTCCCTTGATATATATCTGTCTCTGTCTCTATGTATATCTGTCTCTGTCTCTATGTATATCTGTCTCTGTCTCTATGTATATCTGTCTCTGTGTCTATGTATATATTTCTCTGTCTCTTTCCCTCTGTGTATATCTGTCTCTGTCTCTATGTATATCTTTCTCTGTCTCTGTCCCTCTATGTATGTCTGTCTCTGTCTCTATGTATATCTGTCTCTGTCTCTATGTATATCTGTCTCTGTCTCTCCCTCTATGTATATCTGTCTCTGTCTCTCTACCTCTATCTATATCTGTCTCTGTCTCTATGTATATCTATCTCTGTCTCTCCCTATATGTTTATCTGTCTCTGTCTCTCTACCTCTATCTATATCTGTCTCTGTCTTTTTGTAGACCTTTCTCTGTCTCTGTCCCTCTATGTATATCTGTCGCTGTCTCTATGTATATCTGTCTCTGTCTCTATGTATATCTTTCTATGTCTCTGTCCCTTTGTGTATATCTGTCTCTGTCTCTCTCCCTCTTTGTATATCTGTCTCTGTCTCTGTCTCTTTGTATATCTGTCTCTGTCTCTATGTATATATTTCTCTGTCTCTGTCCCTCTGTGCATATCTGTCTCTGTCCCTTTATGTATATCTGTCTCTGTCTCTATGTATATCACCTGCTGTGTCCTCAAACACGTTTGACATTAGTAGGCAGATTGCCTTAGTACCTTTGTCCAGAGAGTCTGAGGTTGACTCCTATTTTTGTGTATTTGAGCGTATAGCCGTAGCATTGAAATGGCCTGAAGACATATGGTGCCTATTTCTTCAGTGTACATTAACTGGTAAAGCCCAAGAGGTTGTCAGCGCTACCTCTGCAGGACAGTTTGAATCATGAAGTGGTCAAAGCTACTGTTCTTCGTGCATATGAGCTTGTGCCTGAGGCATACCGACAGAGATTTGGGTCTCATAGAAAGTCTTCTAGTAAGACTTATGTGGAATTTGCTAGAGACAAGGGAAATCTGTTTGATAAATGGCATGCTGCTAGTAAGGTAACTGATTTCAACTCTCTCCGGGAGTTAATCTTGTTGGAAGAGTTTAAAAATTGCTTACACGAACGCATTGTAGTTTACCTAAACGAACAGAAAGTATCCTCCCTGGCAGAAGCGTCTGTGTTGGCAGACGAGTTTGTGTTGACGCACAAGAGTGTGTTTTCGGCTCATACTGAGAGTAGATCCACAGAGTTGCCTACTTTTAGCCCTTGTCGGCCAGCAATAGTATATCAAGCACGCCAGAAGAATGAGCGTCCCTGTTTCTATTGTCATAAAGTGGGACATATGATTAATGATTGCTTCATGCTTAAACGAAAACAAGGGATGCCTCTTCGTGCCAAGCCACCAACAGGTGTTGGTCTAATTCGTACGGTTGTGAGGTCTACAACAAAACAGGTGCCTCAGGGTAACTGTAGTTTGAAAGTCTCAGTCCCCGACCGCAGTTATGAACCATTCATTTCCGAGGGGTTTGTGTCCCTAAGGAATGACGAAGCGTCTCAGCGTCCGGTTAAAATCCTTAGAGATACTGGTGCGGCGCAGTCGTTTATATTGTCTGATGTGTTGCCCTTATCTGACATATACATACTGTGGTTCCAGTGTGTTAGTGCAGGGTATTGAAATGGGTTTTGTCCCAGTGCCATTGCACTTTGTGAAAGTACACTGAGTTAATCAGTGGAATATTCAGAGTGGGGGTACGTCCTATGTTGCCAGTGAAAGGTGTGACCTTTATAATGGGTAACGATGTCGCCGGAGGAAAGGTAATACCCGTATTGGAAGTATTGGATAAAAGTGACCACTCTCTCTCCAATGTGCTGGCACAGAGTTATCCACATGTGTTCCCCACTTGTGCTGTCACTCGTACTCAGGCACGACAAGAGGGTGATGAGATAGATTTGTCGAACACTGTTCTGTTCAGAGGTTGATCAAGAGGATGGATTGTGTGATACCTCTGAGAAGCTGATCACCTCTGACAAACAGCCCAGGAAAGAATCAAAGAACGTTGAACTTATTGCTGATGCAATACAGTTACCAGTCACTCGTGAGCAGCTGATTGCTAACCAAAAGGTTGACAACAAGCTTGCTAAATGTTTTTCTAGTGTTGTCTCAGTGGAAGATGTGAAGAAGAAGAACGTGGCTTTCTTCATTGATGGTAATCTCGTCATGTGTAAATGGAAATCCCATGTTGACGTGGGTGGAGATTGGAATGCTGTTTATCAAATAGTGATTCCTACAGCCTTTCGACAAAATGTGTTATCCCTTGCTCATGATCACCAGTGGTCTGGTCATTTAGGAATCACAAAGACTTATGATCGGATCCTTCGACATTTCTTTTGGCCGGGTTTAAAACAAGATGTGGCTCAGTTCTGTCGGACATGCCACACGTCAGATAACAGGAAAACCAAATCAGGTTATTCCTCCCGCTCCTCTTTGTCCCATACCTGTCATAGGTGAACCATTCGAGCATGTGGTGGTTGATTGTGTCGGACCGTTACCGAAGACAAAATCGGGTAACCAGTTTTTGTTAACGATTATGTGTATGGCTACAAGATACCCCGAGGCCATTCCTCTGCGAAGGATTACAGCCCCGGTAGTGAGTAAAGCCTTCATAAAATTCTTCACGACATTCGGGTTACCTAAGGTGGTACAAAGCGATCAAGGTACCAAATTCCTATCCAAGCTCTTCAAGCAGCTCTTCCTTGTCAATTACTCACCGTGTGTCAAGCGCCTATCACCCAGAGTCTCAGGGTGCGCTTGAAAGATGGCATCAGACACTGAAGTCTATGCTACGTAAATATTGTTTGGAATCTGAGAAAGATTGGGATGAGGGAGTTCCTCTAGTTTTGTTTGCTGCTCGTGAAACTGTGCAGGAGTCCCTAGGTTTCAGCCCGGCTGAACTAGTGTTCGGTCACACAGTGAGAGGACCAATGAAAGTCCTTAAAGAACAGTTCTTGTCCCAAGAGTTGTGTACAGGAGACGAGAATGTGTTGGACTACGTTAGCCGCTTTCGTGAGCGCCTACACCAAGTTTGTGCTCTCGCAAAGGAAGCTCTGTCTTCCTCACAGAGGAGCATGAAAAGACACTATGATAAACAGGCTGTTTCTTGTCCACTTCAGCCAGGTGACCAAGTACTGGTGTTATTACCAGTTCCAGGATCTTCACTGTCAGCTCGTTTCTCTGGTCCTTATTTAATTGAAAATAAAATAAGTGAAACTGACTATGTGCTTCAAACTCCTGATAGACAACGCCCATCTCGTGTGTGTCACATTAACATGTTGAAAAATTACCACAACCGACCCATCACACAGTTAGAGAGTTCAAAAACAGAGGAAGGTAGTGCTGTCTCCTCTGCTACTACTGCGATGATAGTGGACTGTCATATTGATGATGTTGATGGATTGGAGTTGTGCAATACTCAGCAGCAGTGTGTTAGATTGACCAACTCAGAAATGCTGCTGTCTATCCAGTCAGGTCTGGTTCATTTAACGGATGAACAGGCCAATGATATTGTGAGGCTACTACACAGTTTTCCATGTCTCTTTAATGACGTTCCTACTCGCACAAACGTGTTGGAACATGACATTAATGTTGGAAATGCTACACCTATCAAGCAACACCCATATCGTATCAACGCTTCCAAGAGGAAGATAATGAGGGATGAGGTGAGATATTTGTTGGAGAATGACCTGGCTAAGCCAAGTTCCAGCCCTTGGAGTTCTCCTTGCATTCTGGTTCCTAAACCTGATGGTACGTCCAGGTTATGTGCGGATTATCGAAAGGTAAATTCTGTCACAATGCCAGATTCGTTCCCATTACCCAGACTGGACGACTGTATTGACACTATTGGTGCTGCTAAGTATGTAACTAAGTTGGACCTCTTAAAAGGTTACTGGCAGGTTCCGTTAACTTCACATGCTTCTGAGATTTCTGCCTTTGTGACCCCAGACACATTCCCACAGTACTCAGTCATGGCTTTTGGGATGCGAAATGCACCAGCCACTTTCCAACGACTGGTTAACTCCGTATTAGCTGGCGTTCCTAATTGTGGTGCATACCTTGATGACCTAGTGATTTATTCGTCTGAGTGGTCAGATCATGTTGACTCTCTAAGGGTAGTATGTGAACGGTTGGCAGCTGCTTCTCTAACCCTGAACTTGGCAAAGTGCGAGTTTGGGTAGGCTACTGTTACCTATCTTGGTAAAGAGGTTGGCCATGGACAGGTGCGCCCTGTTGATGCCAAGGTCTTGGCTATAACTGCATTCTCTGCACCTACCACCAGACGAGAGCTACAACGTTTTTTAGGGATGGTTGGCTACTACCCGTAGCTTCTGTAAAAATGTCTCTGCGGTAGTTGCTCCATTGACCGATTTGCTCAGTCCGGCTAAATCATTTGTGTGGTCCCCTGATTGTAAGAGAGCTTTTGAATCTGCGAAAGCACTCTTATGTAGTACCCCTGTACTTGCTGCTCCAGATTTTGAACGACCGTTCAAGCTTGAGGTAGATGCTAGTGCCAGAGGTGCTGGTGCTGTTCTACTGCAGCAGGACAAGAGTGGAGTGGATCATCCTGTTGGTTATTTTTCCCGTAAATGTAATAAATGTCAAACAAACTATGCAACAATAGAACAAGAAGCTCTTGCTTTGTTGTTGGCTCTGCAATACTTTGAAGTATATATTGGTCCCAGTGCCCTACCAGTGATTGTACAGTGCCTTGCGAAAGTATTCGGCCCCCTTGAACTTTGCGACCTTTTGCCACATTTCAGGCTTCAAACAAAAAGATATAAAACTGTATTTTTTGTGTGGAATCAACAACAAGTGGGACACAATCATGAAGTGGAACGACATTTATTGGATATTTCAAACTTTTTTAACAAATCAAAAACTGAAAAATTGGGCATGCAAAATGATTCAGCCCCCTTAAGTTAATACTTTGTAGCGCCACCTTTTGCTGCGATTACAGCTGTAAGTCACTTGGGGTATGTCTCTATCAGTTTTGCACGTCAAGAGACTGAATTCCTCCTTGCAAAACAGCTTGAGCTCAGTGAGGTTGGATGGAGAGCATGTGTGAACAGCAGTTTTCAGTTCTTTCCACAGATTCTCGATTGGATTCAGGTCTGGACTTTGACTTGGCCATTCTCACACCTGGATATGTTTATTTTTGAACCATTCCATTGTAGATTTTGCTTTATGTTTTGGATCATTGTCTTGTTGGAAGACAAATCTCCGTCCCAGTCTCAGGTCTTTTGCAGACTCCATCAGGTTTTCTTCCAGAATGGTCCTGTATTTGGCTCCATCCATCTTCCCATCAATTTTAACCATCTTCCCTGTCCCTGCTGAAGAAAAGCAGGCCCAAACCATGATGCTGCCACCACCATGTTTGACAGTGGGGATGGTGTGTTTTGGTTGATGAGCTGTGTTGCTTTTACGCCAAACATAAAGTTTTGCATTGTTGCCAAAAAGTCCAATTTTGGTTTCATCTGACCAGAGCACCTTCTTCCACATGTTTGGTGTGTCTCCCAGGTGGCTTGTGGCAAACTTTAAATGACACTTTTTATGAATATCTTTAAGAAATGGCTTTCTTCTTGCCACTCTTCCATAAAGGCCAGATTTGTGCAATATACGACTGATTGTTGTCCTATGGACAGAGTCTCCCACCTCAGCTGTAGATCTCTGCAGTTCATCCAGAGTGATCATGGGCCTCTTGGCTGCATCTCTGATCAGTCTTCTCCTTGTATGAGCTGAAAGTTTAGAGGGACGGCCAGGTCTTGGTAGATTTGCAGTGGTCTGATACTCCTTCCATTTCAATATTATCGCTTGCACAGTGCTCCTTGGGATGTTTAAAGCTTGGGAAATCTTTTTGTACCCAAATCCGGCTTTAAACTTCTTCACAACAGTATCTCGGACCTGCCTGGTGTGTTCCTTGTTCTTCATGATGCTCTCTGCGCTTTTAACGGACCTCTGAGACTATCACAGTGCAGGTGCATTTATACGGAGACTTGATTACACACAGGTGGATTGTATTTATCATCATTAGTCATTTAGGTCAACATTGGATCATTCAGAGATCCTCACTGAACTTCTGGAGAGAGTTTGCTGCACTGAAAGTAAAGGGGCTGAATAATTTTGCACGCCCAATTTTTCAGTTTTTGATTTGTTAAAAAAGTTTGAAATATCCAATAAATGTCGTTCCACTTCATGATTGTGTCCCACTTGTTGTTGATTCTTCACAAAAAAAATACAGTTTTATATCTTCATGTTTGAAGCCTGAAATGTGGCAAAAGGTCGCAAAGTTCAAGGGGGCCGAATACTTTCGCAAGGCACTGTATATACTGACCATAACCCCTTAGTGTTTCTCCACTGGATGTACAACCACAACCAGCACCTTATGCGTTGGGCGCTGATTGTACAGAATTATAATTTGGAGATCTGCCACAAAAAGGGTTCTGATAATGTATTGGCAGATGCTTTGTCTCGTGTGTAATGATGATCTTTGTATGTTTTGTAAGGTTGACTTTGTTGTTGTTGTGAGTATTCACTGTAATACTGTGGTCGCAGTCCCAAGGGTTGCTTTTTTAAGGGTGGGAGTGTTACGGATACCAGTATCCTGTGTGTGTATCCTGTGTGTGTGTGTATCCTGTGTTCTTTTCTCTCCTTCTCCCCTCACAGGTGAAAATCATCACTCCCCAATCAGTCACCAATCCAATCATCAATCAGAAGACACACCTCCTCCTGTTTCCTACCCAATCACAGTTCCTTTCCCTTGGTTTAAAAACCCTGTCAGTTGTTTGCTCTAGAGCTCAATCTCTCTGTAAATGCCATGTCTGAAGGTCTCTGTGTTTCACTCTCTCGTTGTGTATTAACCTCTCTTTTGTTTGAGCACCTCCATATCACATTGTCCTCACCTGTGAGTACTGTTTTTGGTTATGGTGTTTGTTTGCTGGTGGGAAAAGGGGGAACCAAGACAAGTCGCCCATGGGCATACACTACCCGTAGGTAGACTTTGTTAAATACACTAGTTAGAACTGGGTGGACCACCCACTGTATTTTTGGTTAGTTAGTTAGATGTTGTTAAAGTAGGCTAGTCTAGCTTAGGGGTGTTTTTGAATACTTATTGTTTCTTTCCTTGGGTCCAGCTCAGCCCCTTTTCTTGCCCCCCATTACCGTGTCTTTTCAAATAAACCTTGAGTTTGACGGTAGATTTCAGTTGTCCTGGTTATTTCGTTCACTCTTTGTCTCTGTCTCTATGTCTCTGTCTCTCTGTCTCTCCCTCTGTGTATATCTGTCTCTGTGCATATCTGTCTCTGTGCATATCTGTCTCTGTGTATATCTGTCTCTGTGTATATCTGTGTGTCTCTGTCTCTCTGTCTCTCTGTCTCTCCCTCTGTGCATATCTGTCTCTGTGTATATCTGTCTCTGTGTATATCTGTCTCTGTGTATATCTGTCTCTGTGTATATCTGTCTCTGTGTATATCTGTCTCTGTGTCTCTCTCTCTCTCTCTGTCTCTATGTGTCTCTCTCTCTCTCTCTCTGTCTCTCTCTGTCTCTATGTGTCTCAGTCTCTGTGTCTCTGTCTCTATGTGTCTCTGTCTCTGTGTCTCTGTCTCTATGTGTCTCTGTCTCTCTCTCTCTGTCTCTATGTGTCTCTGTCTCTCTCTCTGTCTCTATGTGTCTCTGTCTCTCTCTATGTGTCTCTGTCTCTCTCTCTCTGTCTCTGTGTCTCTGTCTCTCTGTCTCTGTCTCTCTGTCTCTGTCTCTCTCTCTCTCTGTCTCTATGTGTCTCTCTCTCTGTCTCTATGTGTCTCTCTCTCTCTGTCTCTATGTGTCTCTGTCTCTCTCTCTGTCTCTGTGTCTCTGTCTCTCTCTGTCTCTCTCTCTCTCTCTCTCTCTCTCTCTGTCTCTGTGTCTCTCTCTCTGTCTCTGTGTCTCTGTCGCTGTCTCTATGTGTCTCTGTCTCTCTCTCTCTCTCTCTCTCTCTATGTGTCTCTGTCTCTCTCTCCCTCTCTCTGTCTCTGTGTGTGTGTCTCTCTCTCTCTCTGTCTCTATGTGTGTCTCTCTCTGTCTCTATGTGTCTCTGTCTCTATGTGTCTCTGTCTCTATGTGTCTCTGTCTCTATGTGTCTCTGTCTCTGTATGTGTCTCTCTCTATGTATGTGTCTCTCTCTATGTATATCTGTGATTCTCCTATGGAGGCCCACTGGAGAGTAGTGAGCTTGCTTGTCACTTCCCTACCTTTGAACTAAGTACAGTTCTGTCTGAACACTCCCAGCTCACACCTGCTACTGCTGGGAGGACTATCAGACACACAACGCCTAGCTCAGTCAATCCCACCTACTACTCTTTGAACTCCAATTCAATTAGATAGCTGCTTTATTTTAGTTTCATATTGGTCACACCCTGCCATCACAGGAGTTAAATTACAACCTGCTCCAGGATACAGTGTGAAGATGACAGAGCTGACACACACACACACACACACACACACACACACCCAGTTCTTGGGTTTTAATGCCCCAGGTGTCCCCAGAATTACTGGCTCATGAATGCCATAAATTTGCTTTTTAATGAAGAACCAATACTTTGAATGTCTCCTTTTCCTTCAACAAGAAATGTTTTGAATTATTCTTTATTTTTCACACCTCTAAACTTTTAGGATTTGAAAACGTCTTCAAGAAATAACCATTTTCATGCTTTGCGTAGGCTATGCCCTCAATAATCATATCAATAACAGTGGCCCTTTGTTCTTCAAAAAAAGGTTTTAAAAAAATGTCTATTTTGAAAACGTTCCAAAATGTGATTTAACAGCAACACCTCAGGTGTAACTGTTTAATGTAAGAGGTATGCAACAGGAGAAACCATTTGATGCCTCCTTTGTCTTGGATAAGACCAAGCCTCAAATCTCCTTTCACTTTCTGATATTTTGGAATAAAGTAAGAGTTATCCGAAGTGCCAACTGTTTGTTTTCGAGATACTTAAATAATCTTTCCCTTGTCATGTACAATTTTTACCAGTCAGATTTGTTTTAAACTTTCACTATCTAAGCTTAGCTAAGTGTCCCACTTCCTCTTAAAACCCAAGTGATGTCCTATCCAACTTTCTTTTCTTTTGTCGTTGCAAGTTCTGCTCAATCATCAGGTATAGCCATTTTCCAGCCATGTTCCATTGCTCAGTGAGATCTCTTTAAACCTCCTTTAAACCTGTGTCTGAGTGGCTTAAATTTACCCCACTTATGTTGAAAGTGCCTGTGATTTAAACAGGACGCAATCCTGGACCAGCATTAAACGGTTTAAGTGTGTTATTCCTCGACCATAGAAGGGGGAAAAAAGGGCCCCTTGATTAACTAAACCCTCTGAAATGTGATGGCCGTGGTGTAATTAGTCCGGTGCGGAGTTGAACGTAGGTTTTAAAGCAGCCACTCATCCCATGGCCTTTATCTTCTATTCCTTTTCTCCTCTCTCTCGGAGAATACGGTCTCCCCTGTGAAGGAAGTTTTCCGCTGGACCACACTGTGGGACTTTGTGGTCTTGGCTTAGCCTTGTATCTGTGTAGTCACTCTGCGAAATGGGCTTGTCACAGGGACCTAAAACCTCCATTAAAAGTTGGATCCTATAATAGGTATTAAAAAGCTGTGGGAACACAAAGAGGAGGACCAATTTTCATTAACATATGAAGCACTTATTAACTTTGATCGGAGTGCGGTGAAGTAGCAAAGCCGCTTAAAGGCGCAAAGGTCAAGAAGTTGAATAGCACCAGAGTCTTACCCATCTGCCTTACCCTTGCAGAAAAGGCAGGGCCTCCTTCAGATAACTGGTGGGAGCACCTTGACGCCCCAGCGGGACTTGACTTGGTCGTGACTGAGGCTCTTCACATAATTCATAGGGCCCTGGTTGTTTGACTACGGAGCCTGTGCATTCTTCTGTTCCTGTCCTGCACCTGTTGTTGATGACCTTTTGTTTACGTTTTTTAACCAGGAAAAGACCGTTGAGCTCAGAAACCTGTTTTGCCAGGGAGACCTTTTGCGAGGGGGATGTTTGCTGGTTCTATATGCGGTGTGTATTGGAGATACGCCAACACACCATACGATGTCGTCACCTTGTCTTTTGACAGCTGCTTGGGGCACTTGAGTCTTATTAAGTCCGCTATCGTGTCTGTTTGGCAGCATACGTCATACATTTTTTGTTGTTGCGTGGTCCAATGTTAAAAAAAAACAACTTTTACCCCTTTTTTTGTGATACTCTATTGGTAGTTACAGTCTTGTCTCATCGTTGCAACTCCCGTACGGACTCGGGAGAGGCAAAGGTCGAGAGCTGTGCGTCCAAAATATGACCCAAGCAAGCCACACCGCTTCTTGACACAATGCTTAACCCGGAAAGCAGCCACACCAATGTGTCGGAGGAAACACCGTACACCTGGCGACCGTGTCAACATGTACTGTTCCTGGCCCGCGACAGGAGTCTCTCGAGCGCGATGGGACGTGGACATCCCTGCCTGCCAAACCTTCCCCTAACCCGGATGACGCCGGGCCAATTGTGTGCCGCCCCATGGGTGTCTCAGTCGCGGTCGGCTGCAGCAGAGCCTGGACTTGAACCAGGATCTCTAGTGGCACAGCTAACACAGATGCAGTGCCTGAGACCACTGCACCACTCAGGAGGCCCGCGTCATCCAATGTTTTAACAAAGAATGAGTCTATTCTTTCCCAGAATCCCTGTCCCTTAAACACATTCTTATTCAGAATGTCATGTATGTAATCTGTGTTTCTGCAAACTGTCTAAGCGTTCCACTTTGTGGACACCTTCAACTATTTGGAGAGTGTCACTCTTCAGTTCTACCCATGCCTACTCATCTACCATGAAATGATAGAGAGGCTCTTGTCTGTCAGTGACACCACATGTCATAATGGCTCTGAAACGGCATACATTGGTGTGAAATGAAGTAGCCAGCTAGAATAGAACAGGGAAGCTCTGTGAGAGGAGAGCAGGTGAACCAACATTCAGTTAGAGAGAAGGGTTCTACCCATGAGCACTCTGGACAAACCACACACACCCCCACCTTCCACACCCCTACAGAAACAACCTTGGAGTTTAAAGAATCTCTTCTCAAACAACTTCCTGTGCACTCCCAGAGCCATAATTGTGAGAAAGATGCCATTTTATTAACAGAGTGGCATCACTTTTACTGAAATTGTGAAATTTCACCTTGTTCTTGTACCCCTTTTTATTGTTGTGGGAATATGAGTGGGAAGGGGATGGGGGATGGATGTGAAGTTTTGGCACAAGCTGCTCTGTGTGCGTGAGATTCGCCTATTTACTGATGATGAAAAGCCGCTTTAATGTACATAGATTGTTATTGATTACATATGATTCTGATGGTAGTAAAGTGCAAACAGTGACCATATAACATGAATGTAATTGCATTTGTAAGAATGAGACGATTGTATTTTTTGTTCCAATCACCGGTAATAGACCCAAATTGCATCACAATGCAGTCATACACAGTTTACTTTCTCACAGTTGAAGGGGACCTGAATATCTGGTAGGATGCTCATTGTGGTAAATTCAAAATCACATTGACCTTCGATTTGACCTTTATATGGCTAATCTGAATCCTAGTCAGTCAGAGACGTATAGCAACAAACACGAAGTGGCAGAATTCACTCTTTGTGCCATTCAGAAATAATCAGGATCCACCAACAGAACACATTATTTGGGGGCCACAGCTGCCTCGAATCTGGAATGGTAACTGTGGCATTTTAATGCACAGTTGATGCTGAGGAATATGGGAAATGCTAATTTGTGGCGCGATAAGATGAATCGAGACATCCCTTTAGCCCCATTTGACTCCGTGGAGGAAATGAATCATGAATGTTTGTTAAGTATGACAATCTAACGGGGCCAGATCTACATGCTCCCAGACTGGAGAGAGAGGGAGATAACACCCAGCGCAGACGCCCAGGAAAACTGCCAGATTCTGTAATGATGGGAATTTATTGGCAGTTTAAGAGACAGTGGCAAGGCGTATTCACTAATAAGCTCCTCCATTGGAGAGCTCCACTGCATAGTGTTGGTGGGGGGGTTTGCCCGTATCTGGAAGATGTATGATGTATTCTCTGTAATGGCTCTTCTGAGAGCAGAGACAGAAGTCTTACAGCTATGCTTGACTTTGGTGGAGACACTGTCTTTTTGGAATGGCTGATCACGACACAGTATTTACTGTCTCAACAACCTCCTTTAAACACGAATGACCTTCTGTCTTTTGCCTTTGACTAGATTTAGCTAGTTTATCTTCATTAGAAAGCAATGTGATCTTGATAGCAGTTTGGTTATCATGACAACCTTGAGACTAACGTAGATCTATGGTCGAACCCAATCCTAAATCCTAACCTTAACCTAACGCATCCTATGGTGGTTTAAACATACAGTAACCATCTACTTTACTGACATCATTGAAACATCATCATTCTCTATGCTCCAATAAGACCCTGTAGAGGGAGTAGCAACCTGTCTATTGGCTGGCTGGTCAGATTAGGCGGCTCTGAGCTCCTTAAAGTCGCACGCGAACCAGATTGACATTTTCAAGGGCTTCCTTGGCAGAGACAATGCTAAAAGGGAGAGAAAAAGCCAATATGACTTTGTTCCTACCTTGCTGGAGGAGTTGTTTGTGTAAATCGCCTATAAGCTTATTGACCTGGATGTGTGGCACCCGACTGTGTGTGACTGTGATTTGGCTGGAGAGGCTGTCCTTTGATGAAGCAGCGATAGGGAGGCCTGATTCTAACAGCTCACTGACACATGCCCGCAAACTCTGTCCTAACATACAATGTGCTCTGTACCCTACCCCATGCTACCCTATCCTACCCTACCCCATGCTACCCTACCCCATGCCCCCTTTCCCTACCCCATGCTCCCCTACCCCATGCAACCCTACCCTACACCATGCTCCCCTATCATACCCCAATCTAGCCTATTCCATCCTACCCTTCCCTACCCCTTGCCACCCTACCCCATGCTACCCCATCCTATCCTACCCCATGCTACCCTACCCTACCACATGCCCCCTTTCCCTACCCAATGCTCCCCTACCCCATGCAACCCTACCCTACCCCATTCTATCCTACCCTACCCCATCCTACCCTACCCCATGCTACCCTACCCCATGCCCACCCTACCCTACACTACCCCATGCTACCCCACCCTACCCCATAATACCCTACTCTATCCCATTTTACCCTACCTTACACCATGCTACCCTACCCATGCTACCCTACTCCATACTACCTCATACTATCCTACCCTACCATACCCCATACTACCCTAACCTACCCCATGCTAAACTACCCTACCACATACTACCTAACCCTACCCCATACTAGCCTACCCTACCGCATACTACCCTACCCTACACTACCCTACCCCATACCACCCTACCCCATGCCACCCTACCCCATGCCACCCTACCCCATGCCACCCTACCCCATACCACCCTACCTCATGCCACCCTACCCCATACCACCCTACCCCATACTACCCTACCCTACCCCATTCTACCCTACCCCATACTAACCTACCCCATACTACCATACCCCATTCTACACTACCATACCCCATTCTACCCTACCATACCCCATTCTACCCTACCCTACCCCATTCTACCCTACCATACCCCATTCTACCCTATCCTACCCCATTCTACCCTACCCTACCCCATTCTACCCTATCCTACCCCATTCTACCCTACCCTACCCCATTCTACCCTATCCTACCCCATTCTACCCCATTCTACTCTACCCTACCCCATTCTACTCTACCATACCCCATTCTACTCTACCATACCCCATTCTACTCTACCATACCCCATTCTACCCTACCATACCCCATGCTACCCTACCCTACCCCATACTACCCTACCCTACCCCATTTTACCCTACCCCATACTACCATACCCCATTCTACACTACCATACCCCATTCTACCCTACCATACCCCATTCTACCCTACCATACCCCATTCTACCCTACCCTACCCCATTCTACCCTACCATACCCCATTCTACCCTATCCTACCCCATTCTACCCTATCCTACCCCATTCTACCCCATTCTACTCTACCCTACCCCATTCTACCCTATCCTACCCCATTCTACCCCATTCTACCCTACCCTACCCCATGCTACCCTACCCTACCCCATGCTACCCTACCCTACCCCATACTACCCTACCCTACCCCATTTTACCCTACCCCATACTACCATACCCCATTCTACACTACCATACCCCATTCTACCCTACCATACCCCATTCTACCCTACCATACCCCATTCTACCCTACCATACCCCATTCTACCCTACCATACCCCATTCTACCCTACCCTACCCCATTCTACCCTACCATACCCCATTCTACCCTATCCTACCCCATTCTACCCCATTCTACTCTACCATACCCCATTCTACCTTATCCTACCCCATGCTACCCTACCCTACCCCATGCTACCCTACCCTACCCCATTCTACCCTATCCTACCCCATGCTACCCTATCCTACCCCATTCTACCCTACCCCATTCTACCCTATCATACCCCATTCTACCCTACCTCATACTCTTCACTTCACCTTTTTCCATTCTCACTCTGATACATTCTTTTTCTCATTCACCCCTAAATGTCTTCATTTAATTGCACAAGGAAAGAGTTTTAGCCAGCGGTAGGTTATTATGACATAGACTATAATGTAGATCATTGACAATCTGTATCCTTTGATAACACGGCATGAAACCAGTGATATCAAACACAGCCCCCTCTGAATGAAACAGAATGCTTTAATAGTCTATTTGTATGGCAAAAAGGTTTTGCGATAGCTCAGGCACATTGAAATCACGAAGAGGCTGTATGTATCCCTGTATATTTTATCGTACTGTAGCCTACATACTGCGACAACATGTTCCTCCTCGATGGTTTCCCGTGCGACATTCGCTAGAGAGGGAACTTCCTCAAGCCCAGTGCTTGCCTGTGACATTGTTCATCTCTGTGAGGTTGCCTGGGCGATTGTGTTTAAAATGCATTGCAAACGGTGGTTAGGTAGAAGGCAGCAGGGAATCTGTAATCACTGCTTAATTAAGGAATCATCTTGTAGCTTCATTTCCTGAGCTGTAATTAAACACTTCCAATACGTTTCATTGCAGGGCTTAACATGTTCGCCTGAGATCAAGGTACTGCCTTTAATGTTATCTCACCCGGCTTCTTTAAACTCGCTCCACTGAAAGGAACTGTTGATATTCGCCCTTTGTTATCCTCGTCATAACGCCTAGTGATCCCCAGTATGCTAAAGAGCGTCTCCAGCTAACTGTACTCCAGGCCCCCAACAGTAAATAGCGAGGCGGATTCAGAGAGTGGGCTCACTGATAATACCTACTGGGAAGGAAGGAAAGGGGGAGAATTTCGCCATCCCAAGCAGACACTTGCATAAGCTAAACTGGGTCACTGTGACCTCATGTTACTGTTAGTAGGACAGTGCTGCAGACTTCCTTCACTTGTCGTTTTTTTCTCTCTCACACAGAGAGGCAGGAAGCTGCTATCCTTTTGGCAGTGTTTGCTGCCTTCTTTGAAGTGAGCCATGTCTGTAGAAAGCCAAACAAGCGCAGTGAGTGTTGGTTGATCTGAAGATGAACCCAGGATGGACACAATGTTAAGGCCTTATTCTGGACGGTGTAGACGTGTCCGATATGACACACTATTTACCTTATAGTACACTACTTTTAGCCAGTAGTAGCAGTAGTAGCAGTAGTAGTAGTAGTAGCAGTAGTAGTAGTAGTAGCAGTAGCAGTAGTAGTAGCAGTAGCAGTAGTAGCAGTAGTAGTAGTAGTAGTAGTAGTAGTAGTAGTAGTAAAAAAATCTCAATATAACCCATCAACGCCCTTGGACGTAGTCTGTAGGTTTAACCCATCAACGCCCTTGGACGAAGTCTGTAGGTTTAACCCATCAACGCCCTTGGACGAAGTCTGTAGGTTTAACACATCAAAGCAACGGAAAAGATGATGAGACCAGATAGAACTAAGTGTCCCCTCCACTAAGGACAAGCCTTCCAGCAGCAGTACAGCTCAGAGACTGTAGACAGGGCTGGGGACATTTTTACTTTCTAATCATTTTGCAGGCGGTCTTATCCAACAGTCTCACCCCACTGTGCTAGTGTTTTTAGCCACATATATTGGGTTTAGAGCAAGACAAGGGGTTTGATATAGAACAACTTAATTATCTGGGTCTGTATAGTGGACTTGGACATGCAAAACAGAAGAGGTTTTCAAGGAAAATCTACGAAGGTGGTAAGGAGCATTCCCATCACAGTGGTTGCTGTGGCTGTGTAGTGCTGTATGTTCAACAAGGCATTGAAGCACTTTACTTCCTAGGTTAGAGATAGATAGCAAAATATTCCTGCGTATGCCCCCCCTCTCCTTCTCTCCCCCCTGTCTCTCTCTCTGTCTCTCTCCCTGTCTAGCTCTCTCCCTCTCTCTCTTTCTGAGCCTCAGCCCTGAGACTGTAAATCTGCTAGAACACACATTCTCCCTCCTCCACAATAGATCAAACAGTAATAAATAGCCACCTTCCTCTCTCTCTCTCTCTCTTTTTTTTTCTTGCTCTCCCAACTTTTTTGCTCCTCCTTCCTTCCTGCTTAACATGGGCTTCCTCCTGTATGGCAACTCCTGGGGACTCTGCCTGATAACAGTGTTACAGCTGCACCAGCCTCTGGTCCCACAGTTACACACACTTGATACTTCTTGCAATTCAATGCACTGTACTGGACTATTACATAGTAACAATAAGACAATGTATTCAAAGCTGGGGTGACATTGAGTAATGTTAAGAAAATTGTATATATAGCTAACATAACCATGTATTTATTGTTTTGAGCCATAGACCTTTAACATTAGTTACAGTACCTTCAAAAAGTTTTCACACCCCTTGACTTTTTCCACATTTTGTTGTATTATAGCCGGGATGTAATATTTATAAAACTGAGAGTTTGTGTCACTGGCCTCCACACAATACCCCAGATTAATTAAGAATGAACTATTCAACCCATTTGTTATGGCAAGCCTAAATAAGTTCAGGAGTAAAAATGTGCTTAACAAGTCACATAAGTTGAATGGACTCACTCTGTGTGCAATAATAGTGTTTAACATGAGTTTTGAATGACTACATCATCTCTGTACCTCACATACACAATTATCTCTAAGGCCCCTCAGTTGAGCAGTGAATTTCAACCACAGATTCAACCACAAATACCAGAGAGGTTTTCCAATGCCTCACAAAGAAGGGCACATATTGGTAGATAGGTAAAAATTTAAAAAGCATCCCTTTGAGCATGGTGAAATTATTAATGACACTTTGGATGGTTTATCAATACACCTAGTTACTACAAAGATAGTGACATCCTTCCTAACTCAGTTGCCAGAGAGGAAGGAAACCGCTCAGGGATTTCACCATGAGGCCAATGGTGACATTAAAACAGTTTAAAGGCTGTGATAAGGAGGATGGATCAACAACATTGTAGTTACTTCACAATGCTAACGTAAATAACAGAGTGAAAAGAAGGAAGCCTGTACAGAAAAAAAAACATTCCAAAACATGCATCCTGTTTGCAATAAGGCACTAAAGTAAAACTGCTAAAAAATTGGCAAAGAAATTAACTTTATGTCCTGAATACAAAGCATAATGTTTTGGAAAATCCAACACAACACATCACTGAGTACCCCTCTTCTTATTTTCAAGCATGCTGATGGCTGCATCATGTTATGGGTATGCTTGTCATCCGTAGCGCTGAGCAATTAATCTAAATGTTGGTTCTTTTTTGTTTTTTTAAACAACTAATTTATGGACATTGGTTCAATTATTTGAGTTCCATTTCATTCAGTTTTTTTCTGTGAGCTCAATGCGCACATTGCACTTCAGTTTCTCTAGAGATAAATCAGATCATGCCCGAACTGTGCGATGTAGTAGGGAGTTGTAGTTTCCTACAGGCTAATGTTCTACATAGTTTAGCACAGAACTTGATAATTACCCACAATTACCATAATCCATTGCGCTCCTACGTGTCCGTTCTGTTTCTTCTACGCCAACTATATAAGAGACAGAAGAATGCTCGATCAGGTGAGATACTTAGTGAGCAGTTGCTTTGCGAGGTATTTTTACCTGAAAATACATGATCTAAGTAAATGGTAGTTGGTATTCAGCAGTCATAAAAGTATGCCTTATTTACTTTGAAGAACTAGTAAAATAGTGATTTTGGCAGACAGCATAGACAGCAGCTCTATAGAGATCAGATGACTTGGAATGAAATAATAAAGTCATTGAATAAAACAAATGTAATATACACAACAACTCAAATATTTGATTAAAGTAAAGCCATGTTAATAACTGAAGCAGTAATGAGCAGTCACTATCATCATGCGACTCGGATGAATAGTTTTATTCGTTGTTGTTACCGCATTCAACCTCCATAATGCATAGTGCATTTAATGTTCAAAAAATGTATTGAAAACATCATCGAAAATCGTGATAGTTTTTTTGAAAAATCAAACCAAAACCGAATCGACCTCAAAAAGAACTAATCGTTCAGCACTCGTCATCTACAAAGGCCAGGGAGATTTTTAGGATAACTTTATTCCATACATTTCTAAGCCCAGGCAAAATCCTAGAGGAAAACCTGCTTCAGTCTGCTTTCCATCAGACACTGGGAGACAAATTCAACTTTCAGCAGGGCAATCACCTAAAACACAAGACCAAATTTACACTGGAGTTGCTTACCAAGAGGACAGTGAATGGCCTGTAGTAGTTATGGTTTTGACTAAAATCGGCTTGAAAATCTATGGCAAGAATGGCTGTCTAGCAATGATGAACAACCAGCTTGACAGAGCTTGAAGAAATGTTTTATGAATAATGAGCAAATATCATAGAATCCAGGTGTGCAAAGCTCTTAGAGACGTACCCAGACTTTGGGGTGTGAATACTTATGTAAATGAGATATTGCTCTAATTCATTATTAATACATATGGGGTATTGTGTGTAGATGGGTGAGAAAACCCCCTATTTAATCCATTTTGACTTCAGGCTGCAACACAACATGTGGAAGTTCACAGGTGAATACCTTCTGAAGGAACTGATAACAGTTGTTTAAACTGTATTATAAGGGTGCTCCTCCATCAAACGTGGTCTGGCAACAATATGATTCAACTGTGAGTGATGTCACTCAACATGCCACTGTCCCACGTCCCCGTCTGTCTACAGGTGAAGATGATGGCAGTGGAGAAGCAGGGGAGTCGGACATGGATGGGCAGAGTGAGTCCAGACACCCAGCTATAGGACCAGAGGATTGGGATGGACCAAGTAAGTTTACGTCATTTCTCTCTCTCTCTCTCTGGTGGTTGTCATCTGGTTGTCCGGCAGATATCTGACATCCCTCAACCAGAAAGCCGTATTTCAACCAGGAAGTGACTTTTTTTTTTAAATGACATCTAATGACATATTTTGCCCGCTGGGAATGAAATGCACCTCGTAGGTTGAGTGCTTTCAAATCTACCAGAGAGGGAAAGAGCAAAGCACATGTGGTATAAACCACAAAAGTCTCTAAAGTTGGGATAAAATGTGGTTCCTAACAACAATAGATGAAAAACTGGGGAAAATGATGTGAGGAGCTGAATGAGTATATTATCCTTATTATAAGTTAACTTACCAGTCTTGAATGGGTGGGTGAAATTGCTTTGCTCTTAATCTTATGGTATATGTGCTTGAACATAGAATGAAACCCCGGAAGAAAGCTTAGAATGAAAAAATGTACTATATTTATTTTCTCTTTGAACATCTCATTTTACCTTGCAGAATCCCCTTGCTGTTCTTCACAAGAGTTTCGAAAAAATGGTTGGATCTTGTTTTTTTGTTCGTCTTAAAAGTCACTTCATCAAAGTGATGGATAATACGTCGAACAAGATGGCAACACAGCAATTACTGTTGAGGGCATTACATCCACATTGCTGAACACACACAAAATGATTCCCTTCTAATGCGTATGACCTATTGCAGCAGGTACATACGTTTATAGAAGTGGGATTTGGACAAGTTGTGCTGGTGCTGAGGCCCCTGCGGTGTGTATTTTATACTGACAGTGAATCAGTGTTATCGGCCCCTATCAGATAATGCATTTATCATTAAATTTTACATTTGCATTTAAATCTGAGGAAGGAAATGAGCATTGCTGGTTAAAGATTAGAGAGGCTGACAGTAATAAAACATCACTGTGATCAGTCAGGAGACAGGGCTGAGGGGGTCAGCGCTCAACTATGGGGGCCACCATGACAAAAAGACAGCAGGCATCACATGACGAAGAGAAGGCCCTTTGGGCTGGGGGAAAATGCTGAGCTTAAGAATACTGCTGTCTTTGAAAGGGAGATAGGATGGGAGCTCTGACTGGCTGTAATTATACACCGATCTCTCTCTCTCTCTGTCTCTATTCTCTCTCTCTCTCGCTCTCTGGACATCTCTCTTTCTCTCTCTCTCTGTCCTTAGCCGTCAGAAAATTGAGAATTACAGACTCATAACAGAACACTGACTGCTGGACTGACTGGGGGTTGGGGGTGTTCAATAGGGAGAAAACGTTTCTCCTACCTAACTGAACTTGTCCAATACTAATAGAGATTTCAGTTTACCGTTGGCAAACATTTTGATACAGTGTGCCCTAATGAACATGACCCTGGATTGTCTGCCTCATACTTAAGAGTTTCTTTCAAACTCTAACTCCAGAAACATGACTTCAGATGAGATAGCACTATTGCCTCACGGACCCCTCCTACATACAGGCATGTATCTATCTACCTGGTCAAAGCCCCAAGGACCCATACTCATATATGTTAGTATATCATCATTACTACACTTAAGGTGCACTCCCTCTCAGTTCCAGGTAGTCTCATTAGTATTTCTTAAGATCCTTTATGATCTACTAGTCCATGAGAGAGACATCGTTTCAGAGCCGGTTGTGGCTGGCACTCCCTCTGTTGTCTTTGTGGGCAGTGGGCGAGAAATGAATCTTTGAGCATAATAATGCCATTCACTATCCCATCACGCCTGCCATGAAAGGTCATTTCCCTTTTTAATTTTTCCCATTGTGTTGGAAAAGTCAGATGGGCATGTTATAATTTGAATAAAGAGGGAAATCAGACAATCAGATACGAACATTTTGAAATTACATGGCTTCCTGTTCAAAGAGATTAAAAGCAAATGTATTTAGTTTGAGACTGTCTACGCTGTAATCTCTTTGTAAATGTTCAGATAGTGGTAGCATTCAAACTCTTTGTTATTTCTTGGCTTAAGTTTAAGCAGGTGCGATAAAGATCAGCACCGGATCATTTTGAATCACTCAGTGTGTGTCTGAATAGGATGTATAATGACTGTTGCGTCCTCACCTGTCTTTGGTGCTCCTATTCAACCACCCTGGACATGCTCCTCTGTCGATAAAATGACTAAAGCAGCTAACAGTACATTCTCTAATTGATCTTTTCATCTTTATGTACCGTGTTAGGATGAACACATATCAAGTGTTGTAATATAGTCGTTTAGAAGACTCCTTTATCCAAAGTTACTTACACAGTTGACACGGACAGTGACACGTTTATGTGGCCCTTGTAGGAATCGAACCCACAACATTGTTGTTTCCAGCACCATGCTAACCCACAGCCATTGGAACTACTGCTTTTCCAGTGCTCCTTCCTGTATATGACAGTAGAACCATGTGACTCATTAATCTGATGGGTGTTCTGCCTCTGAAGTCAGTTCTCTCATAGAACAGAGAACAACCAGGGAGTTCTCAATATAACCATGTCATCCCTGAAGCAATCAGCACAGAGATCTGCTGTTTCATATTCATTTGGCGTCATGGATATTTGAAATCCATGTATAATGATGGGAGATAAACCCTGACTGTGAAGTACTGCTGTTCTTCACTCATTTCCATGGACTACTTTGTCTCCGATACAGATCTGTCGCTGTTCCTCAAGGCTAAATGAGAGTGGTGGGTTTTAGCTAGCGTTAGCTTCTAATGAACTTCTGCACATTCTAATCTACTGGTCTGCTCTTATGAGACACACCCCCGTGAAAAGACAAGGAAACTCAGTTAGCTTCACTGGAGGCTCTCTCTCATTGCTTCTCGTGTGGTTTTGTCTCGATACTGTACAGAGTAAAACGTTCTCCCTACGTTTGTAGGAATGCAGTTGTTAGCTTAGGCTTACATGGCTAATTAATCAGACACTGTGATGTATATCTGTAAACATAATGTAATCTTCCATCTCATGTTAGCATGATACCATGTTATTTTACTGTTCAAATGAACTAAACACGCTGCCTCTATTTGGGCCTCTATTTGGGCACAGCCCTGTCCAGTTACCCCTCTCTCTGTGCCAGCTGGGCATGAGCCACGGTCGGACAGGTTGGGGTCAGCTGAAGGAGTGGCCCTCCGAGACGATGTCCGACGGTCAGACAGGATCAGAGCCCTCCCCTATCCACCCACCCCCTTCATCTCCCGCTGGCCTCCATCCCCTTCATCAAGTCATCAAAAGCTGCACGGCAAAACATGTCTGTCCTCAGATGAAGACTCCAGTAGTCTCACAGTTTTTACTCCAGCCCACCTTTGAGTGTGTGCCGATGGCGATGTTTCAGGATTTATGCACATATGTCACGCGAGGAGAATTTGTAGAGCAGATGGCCACGATACCGTGGCAGGTGCCTCTGCAAATGTTTGCCATCGCTGTGCTGCTATTTATATCACTGTGAAACACAGTCACAAATGTTTGAGGACGGAGGAACGGACAGAGGGACCACTGGCCCTCTTTGTTGAGAGTCAGAGTGAACCAAACGAATGAAACCAAAACAAACAGAGTAGGGTTGACAGATGTAGGATGTTAATTTGAGTATACTGATCCTACATCGGTGTTCTCCAGGCGATACTGACCTGAATGTGTCAGGACAAACCTTATTGCCGATACAGTATAATACAGCAGATGCAGTGTAGTAGGTTTGTTGTCCAAAGGGGATATTTAAAAAGCTATGAATTCCCTCGTACACCTTCATGTTTGCGGCGACATAATTATAGCACACGATGAGGTAACTGTGAGACGACCCCAGTCCGCAGGCTGGGGGAGCACACTTCCTACACAGACCCTTGTCATCACACCTCTAGAGGACCCCATCCTGAACACACACACACACACACACACACACTGTTAATGAGAGTTCTTCAGGCACCTGACAAGTTCTGCACGGCAACAGTGCATTTTTAATTCTGACTCTGAAGTCCATTAATTGAGGATGTGGTAAGGAAGGAGGGAGGGAGGAAGGGGTGCTGGAATGAGAGAAAGAGACAAACTCAGTGCACAGATGCAGATTAGGGCTGCAGAAGATGAGGGTGTAAAAGGGATTTAATGCTAGGATGGATTAGAGAAATCCTTGTAACAATGTTAAATAATTATAGTTCCAGTGGAGATCAAAGCACCATTGATTGAACCCCTCAAGCCTTCAGCACACAGAGTCTTGGAAAGCAGAGATTGGTAAACTAGTGCTCAGACCACTCCGACTGCTCCGGTTAAATTGGATTGGAAATATTAGGATGTAGATGAATCCTTCAGGAGGAGTTTGCAGAGCTTTTGAATGCCGGAAATGTAGCTCGCAAAACCCATTTGAATGGTTTGATACAGATGTAGGATCTTAATTTGACCCAGTTTACTACAGCAGGAAAATAATCCTGCAGCAACAGGAAATGTGAATTATCATGGGATTAGAATTAATGGACATTATTGTAGGGGTTGATACGTTTTTCTTAAAGGAAAATCAAGTCTGACATTTCAAAATGGAAATTACAAACTTCAGAAGCCTTTTTAAACCTCAAATACATGACAAGTTTTCCATTTCCTGCATTGCAGGACAATTCTCCTGCAACAGGGTATTAAAATGAAGATCATACGTCTGTAGAACTGCCTGTCTGGGCAGAATGATCATAAGACCAGGGTGTAGCAACCACCTCGTCTGTAGAACTGCCTGTCTGGGCAGAATGATCATAAGACCAGGGTGTAGCAACCACCTCGTCTGTAGAACTCCCTGTCTGGGCAGAATGATCATAAGACCAGGGTGAAGCAACCACCTCGTCTGTAGAACTGCCTGTCTGGGCAGAATGATCATAAGACCAGGGTGTAGCAACCACCTCGTCTGTAGAACTGCCTGTCTGGGCAGAATGATCATAAGACCAGGGTGTAGCAACCACCTCGTCTGTAGAACTCCCTGTCTGGGCAGAATGATCATAAGACCAGGGTGAAGCAACCACCTCGTCTGTAGAACTGCCTGTCTGGGCAGAATGATCATAAGACCAGGGTGAAGCAACCACCTCGTCTGTAGAACTGCCTGTCTGGGCAGAATGATCATAAGACCAGGGTGTAGCAACCACCTCGTCTGTAGAACTGCCTGTCTGGGCAGAATGATCATAAGACCAGGGTGTAGCAACCACCTCGTCTGTAGAACTGCCTGTCTGGGCAGAATGATCATAAGACCAGGATGTAGCAACCACCTCGTCTGTAGAACTGCCTGTCTGGGCAGAATGATCATAAGACCAGGGTGTAGCAACCACCTCGTCTGTAGAACTGCCTGTCTGGGCAGAATGATCATAAGACCAGGGTGTAGCAACCACCTCGTCTGTAGAACTGCCTGTCTGGGCAGAATGATCATAAGACCAGGGTGTAGCAACCACCTCGTCTGTAGAACTGCCTGTCTGGGCAGAATGATCATAAGACCAGGGTGTAGCAACCACCTCGTCTGTAGAACTCCCTGTCTGGGCAGAATGATCATAAGACCAGGGTGTAGCAACCACCTGGGCGTCTGTAGAACTGCCTGTCTGGGCAGAATGATCATAAGACCAGGGTGTAGCAACCACCTCGTCTGTAGAACTGCCTGTCTGGGCAGAATGATCATAAGACCAGGGTGTAGCAACCACCTCGTCTGTAGAACTGCCTGTCTGGGCAGAATGATCATAAGACCAGGGTGTAGCAACCACCTCGTCTGTAGAACTGCCTGTCTGGGCAGAATGATCATAAGTCCAGGGTGTAGCAACCACCTCGTCTGTAGAACTGCCTGTCTGGGCAGAATGATCATAAGACCAGGGTGTAGCAACCACCTCGTCTGTAGAACTGCCTGTCTGGGCAGAATGATCATAAGACCAGGGTGTAGCAACCACCTC
Organism: Oncorhynchus masou masou; assembly: GCF_036934945.1. NCBI lineage: Eukaryota > Metazoa > Chordata > Actinopteri > Salmoniformes > Salmonidae > Oncorhynchus > Oncorhynchus masou. The sequence continues at coordinate 68,404,821 of NC_088240.1, forward strand.
GTCTGTAGAACTGCCTGTCTGGGCAGAATGATCATAAGACCAGGGTGTAGCAACCACCTCGTCTGTAGAACTGCCTGTCTGGGCAGAATGATCATAAGACCAGGGTGTAGCAACCACCTCGTCTGTAGAACTCCCTGTCTGGGCAGAATGATCATAAGACCAGGGTGTAGCGACCACCTCGTCTGTAGAACTGCCTGTCTGGGCAGAATGATCATAAGACCAGGGTGTAGCGACCACCTCGTCTGTAGAACTGCCTGTCTGGGCAGAATGATCATAAGACCAGGGTGTAGCAACCACCTCGTCTGTAGAACTCCCTGTCTGGGCAGAATGATCATAAGACCAGGGTGTAGCAACCACCTCGTCTGTAGAACTGCCTGTCTGGGCAGAATGATCATAAGACCAGGGTGTAGCAACCACCTCGTCTGTAGAACTGCCTGTCTGGGCAGAATGATCATAAGACCAGGGTGTAGCAACCACCTCGTCTGTAGAACTGCCTGTCTGGGCAGAATGATCATAAGACCAGGGTGTAGCAACCACCTCGTCTGTAGACCTGCCTGTCTGGGCAGAATGATCATAAGACCAGGGTGTAGCAACCACCTCGTCTGTAGAACTGCCTGTCTGGGCAGAATGATCATAAGACCAGGGTGTAGCAACCACCTCGTCTGTAGACCTGCCTGTCTGGGCAGAATGATCATAAGACCAGGGTGTAGCAACCACCTCGTCTGTAGAACTGCCTGTCTGGGCAGAATGATCATAAGACCAGGGTGTAGCAACCACCTCGTCTGTAGAACTGCCTGTCTGGGCAGAATGATCATAAGACCAGGGTGTAGCAACCACCTCGTCTGTAGAACTGCCTGTCTGGGCAGAATGATCATAAGACCAGGGTGTAGCAACCACCTCGTCTGTAGAACTGCCTGTCTGGGCAGAATGATCATAAGACCAGGGTGTAGCAACCACCTCGTCTGTAGAACTGCCTGTCTGGGCAGAATGATCATAAGACCAGGGTGTAGCAACCACCTCGTCTGTAGAACTGCCTGTCTGGGCAGAATGATCATAAGACCAGGGTGAAGCAACCACCTCATCGGATAGATACATACATTACCTAAAGCATTTTAAGTAGACTTACAGTAGACAACGGAGGAGACTCGTTCAAGTTATACATTTCTTTCCTCAAATCAACATATTTGGACGTGCATCATAGAGATTCTCTCTCAAAAGGATGTTTTATCTTTCCCAGTGGTTTTATTCAAGGCGTTTTATCAAGTATTGGAAAAATAATGATGAGATTTCAGATGAAACTCTGAAGAACAGCTAGGAACTTTGGGAATGAACTTGGAAACTAAACTGCAATCTCAGCACTCATTTTCACATCAAGCTTTTTCTGAAATTGTGGGCCATCCCTGGCCCAGAGCATGCCGTGAATGTGTGGTGAACATCTACCCTGGTACTCCACACTGCAAAATAGAAACTTGCTATGCTCTCTCTACTTCATACTACATTCACTTCCTCACACACACACACATACATGTGAAGCCTACACACACACACACACACACACACACACACACACACACACACACACACACACACACACACACACACACACACACACACACACACACACACACACACATACTATGAAAAGAATGTTTGATTGTGTTGATTAAATATGCAACAAGAGATTAGAGAAATCTCTTCACTCATATGCTGCATTTCTTTCATGCAAATATACTCACTGATCCGATATACTGTACTAAGAGGATTTATGGCAAAACTTCATGGTTGTTAGTTATATCATCTAAATTAGGACTAAATTAAATTGCTGTTAATATCATTCTAGTTATTTTGAGTAATCGTTTTCTTAGGTACAGTATGTTGGCTGCAACAGTGTCCTTAAAATAGTCAAAAGATATAGATTCTACACATTTTTCAAGATAATTTTCAGTGTTTCTTATTTCATGACAGAATTCAATGAGAATGAAAGCTGTTGAAGTAAATATGAAGCTGAACACAGTTGCTGGCTGTGATTCTGCCCTGGGGGACTTGGTTCTCAATGTTGCCTTCTTTCTTTAACACTCTGAATATGTTTGTTCTGCAATGATTACACCCTCTGAGTCTTCCACTTATTTGGAGAAGTATCACTTAATCGGGTGAATATGTGATTTGTGTATTTAAAATGTGCATGGAGATGTTTCGTGCAAGTTATTTGAGAGGATGTTAGACTATGAGTTACTCAACTGAAACTTACAGGAAGTTGAATCCCTCTGCACTCCATAGGATTTCATTGTGCTATAAATATATAAACTATATGTGTCTGTCTTTCTCAGTGCTGCTCCTCCATGATTCATTGAGAGTTCAACAGAATCTCACTGAGTAGCTGCTCTGGGTCATATTTTATGTACATATATTTGCGCTATTTATGGTAACTTTTTGTTTAAATTCAGTTTGAAAACAGAGCACCTCAAGTCATCAATGCATATGGTTTGGCTGTGGGAATGTAAATCGTAAGCTTCACCCTCTGTCTCTCTCTCTCTCTCTCTCTCTCTCTCTCTCTCTCTCTGTCTCTCTCTCTCTCTCTCTCTCACTCACTCACTCACTCACACACACACACACACACACACACACACACACACACACACACACACACACACACACACACACACACACACACACACACACACACACACACACACACACACACACACACGGTATTGATATCAGAGCAGTGGCCCTGCCTCTCAGACAGTGTGTGTGGTGATGAACTGCTGTGTCTGGCTTGGCCTCCTGGTCACGCCAATTCCAGCTGGGTTTTGTGTGAAGTTGGGGGGGCGGGCATTGGTTGTCAACTGAATTAAAATACCAAATAATAGTAATAATAATGATAATAAAAAGTTAATAAAAAAACGCATGTTCCTTCCTGATTGTGAGTGTTGTGGTATTCAATTATGCAATTTTCATTGGCATATTAATCATCTTTTCAACAAACAAGCCGGCGTTAATTAAAGCAAAGCTTGGATAAAGACGTGTTGCCGGATCATCACTCCGTTTATCACCGTGCACAGACCCGCAGTTAAGTCAATTCCGGCTGTGGGATGAATTTCAATGTTCTCCTCGCTTTTTCCTCTCTGTGTGTGTGTGTGTGTGTGGTTTCTCACTTGTTTGTGCCATTGTCTTGAGGGAGGGCCAGTAACACTGCATGTCAGAGTGGGAGAGGCTGAATATGTAAGTTGTGACTCATTTAAAGTTGTCTTGGTTACCTATTTATTGGAAAGAATGGAAACAAATGACAGGCTACAGCTTTAACCTCACTACCTCCGTATTACAGTTATGATTATACTGCATTATACTATTGAAAAAACATCATAGTTATTTGTCATCATTGACACGACAATATATAATTTGTGTGTTGGTTCCTAGCTTGGCTCATTAGAAGGAGAATGGAGATGATTGAGAATCTGTGGGAGATATACTTGTCCTAATCACAGCTCACTGATCAGCTGCCATTCGTTAACAACCCAGAGAAACCCTTGTGATGTGATGTGATGTGAGCAGCCAGAGCCATGCAACCACTTGAGTCAGTCAGTCAGTCAGTGGGCCACCAGAAAAGAGCTCCGTCAGCCAGCCATCTGACTGTAGACATGTTGCTTGTCCTCGTCCCCGGCTCCTCCAATGTGGAGCAACTTTATCAGTGCCAGCCGCTCACCCACTTGCTAAACTGGAGGGCCAGCCGCCTCTTAACTTAAACATAAGATCTTTGTGGTTTGAAGCACTCGGCTGCACCGCGCACAATGAGAATCTGAAAGGCAAACAAGACTCCAGTGTCGATGTTGCCCATCACAAAATCATCACACCACCACCACATGGAAAAGGAAAAAACATCTGTTTCTGCTGCGTCAGCTCGATACTAAATGCACTCAAACAGACTGCTGCACTGGAGCGAGATTCCCTCTCAAGGAAGCAAAATAAAAAGAGAGAGAGTGAGAGAGAGAGTGTGAGAGAGAGAGTGTGAGAGAGAGAGTGTGAGAGAGAGAGTGTGAGAGAGAGAGTGTGAGAGAGAGAGAGAGGGAGAGAGAGGGAGAGAGAGAGTGAGAGAGAGTGAGAGAGAGTGAGAGAGAGAGAGAGAGTGTGAGAGAGAGAGAGAAGTCAAAAACCTCCACATAACAATGCCGGAGAAAAGTCAGAACATTTTCCGCCGAAAGATGGGCCATTTCCAAATCCTCGTGCCCTATCAGACAAATTAAAGTAAATCAAGCATGAAATGAAGCAGAAGAGCCCGGAGATAAGGCTCCTTTAAGTCGTTTACAGATTAGGATAGAGAGAGAGGTGCATCTGGTCTCTGGCAGTGAAGGAGGCTAGTTTCTCATTTCACAATAGCAGTGTGTGTATAGGATTACTCTCCCCTGTCACTGACATGGGAAGCAGTGGGGGAAAAGCCATCCACAAAATGTTGCTAAATATCCCTAATGTCTCCAACGTACCGAACTTCACTTGTCTCCCATCTGAACGGGGGTGTTATGTTATAGCATGTCATCGAAGTGAGTAGTAATCCGATTGTGATTATTATTTATTTTGTGATGTGTATTTTGTCTAATTTGTCAATTAGATGTGTTGTTATTTGGGGTACCTTCTATTCTCAATAGTCTTTCCACCACCATGTGACTTAAAATGTACATGTGATTCAGGATTAGGTAGAGCGGATCACATGACTGTGGCAGTCACTTCCTCTGTCCACTGAGCATGTCTGAAGTCAGGTTGGAGAGAATTCGACAGACTTCAGTCAGGTGCATATGTGCAGTATGTATTTATTTCACTTTAAACTGAACAAACTGCACTATTACTGTAATTAAATATGCAGTTACTGTTAGTGTATAATTGCCTTGCAAAATATGATTTATATTCTATTATTTGTTTTATTTCTTGTTATTTGTCTTATTTCTTGTTATTTGTCTTATTTCTTGTATTGAATTCCTTTTATCTATTATCTGACATGTGTTGTATCCATTTTTCTCTTACTTTCTGTTCCACACGTCCTTCTGCCAGGAGTCATTTTATGGTGATAGATTCTACAGTACAGTACAGTACAGTATGTCTGATGTAAATCATTTTGAGACTGGATTGTAATCAGAAGGCGAGTCGGGTGATTTTAAAACCTGTGATGCTCACTCACCTTAACCATCACTTCAACTCAGTGATGCCGTGAACTACAGAGGATCATCTCTAGACGATACAGACCTCATGTACTATACATCACCTATACTCCCATTTCCCCTGAAAACACACACACATATATATACACACACACACATATACACACACACACACATCCACACACACACACACACACACACACACATATATATACACACACACACACGCACACACATACACACGCACACATACACACGCACACATACACACACACACACACACACACACACACACACACAATCACCGACAGTAGGTGCATGGCTCTTTGATGCCGCCCGTAGTGGGCTTGGTGGATTTTGTTTCACTCGTCACGTATCTTTTCTGGCGGTGATGAGCGGTGGGCTCGGCTGCTACATTGAGTCTGCTCTGAGAGAGACAGGGAGCTGGCCTCATCAGCGGGTAGTTGCTCTCTAAAACCGCCACCTTGACCTTCCCAGCCCAAGTCTTAGGTTTATCCTCTTTATCACACTATCTCCAGGCATTTAAAAATACTCCTGAAACTGGATGATTTAACCCGCTTTTACGCTGTTCACATCAAAACTGGATGGAGAAAAAAAGCTTAATCCATCTTATCTGTTGACTGTCAAACTGCTCCGGCTAAAACCTACTCACAAAAGACAACTAGGTCACCCAGGAAAAACAGAATTCCTGTTTACGGAAAGTTTGAAATCTGGTAATTGACTTGGGGAAGAGGTTTCAGGAGCTCTTTGAAATACTCCAGTCTGTAACTGAAGTGTTAAATTCAATCCCATAGGTAACAGCTACTACTGTAAATATGTTTGCTACTAGAGCCTTGTTTGCTTGATTTATTTTCATCAATGTATTTTCCCCTCTAAGAACTGATTTTATATGAATATATATATATATATATATTTTTTTTTAATGAAAGCACATGTTCTAAACTTCACTAGTTTTGTTCATAAAATTCTGTAAAGCTTTTGTGTTTTAGCAGGCATCCAACCGGTCATAGTGAATGCTTGTGAATGCTTAACTTATAAACATATAGAATCGAATAGAAACAATTATTCAGTCCACCTGACAGGCTAAATAGGAGTGATATCCTTCTGATGCTTCTCAACATGTAAAACAATCAAATCAACAACAAAAAATGTGGCATCCTCGAGATGTTGTTTGAGATATATCTGTGTGAGGAGACTTTCATCCTTTTAAGTTTTCCTGTCTTGTTTTACCAGCTATCAATAGTGTGGCACTTGTATAAGATGGATGTGTTGGAGATTGTTGTCTGTATGCTTACTGCTAACTTCACTAGGCTTTTGATCAAACTGAGGACTTGACAACTGGCATATTCCTATAGTTCAATGATAGCATACCGCCACAGTGTTTACGTCAATTATATACATCAGAGACAAGTTCTCGGTAGATGTTAGATTTATTTCCTGTTCGTATTACAGATCTCTGATTTCCCTATTGTGATTAAATGGGATCTAAACAGCAACAATATATTATAATCTCAACCTGCCAGAATCAATAGAAGGGGTTATACCCTGGTCCTCTCCTTTGTGTCAGGGCTAAAATCACAGACAGTATCTATATCTATGGCTAAAATGCCCTAATCTCTATGGCCTGTTTAACTTTTTCCCCAACAAACCCTTGCCTGTCTTGTGGGCCTCAAAACAAACATGACCTATAGGAGTGTCCTCAAAACAAACCTGACCTATAGGAGTGTCCTCAAAACAAACCTGACCTATAGGAGTGTCCTCAAAACAAACCTGACCTATAGGAGTGTCCTCAAAACAAACCTGACCTATAGGAGTGTCCTCAAAACAAACCTGGCCTGTAGGAGTGTCCTCAAAACAAACCTGACCTATAGGAGTGTCCTCAAAACAAACCTGACCTGTAGGAGTGTCCTCAAAACAAACCTGACCTGTAGGAGTGTCCTCAAAACAAACCTGACCTATAGGAGTGTCCTCAAAACAAACCTGACCTATAGGAGTGTCCTTAAAACAAACCTGACCTATAGGAGTGTCCACAAAACAAACCTGACCTATAGGAGTGTCCTCAAAACAAACCTGACCTGTAGGAGTGTCCTCAAAACAAACCTGACCTGTAGGAGTGTCCTCAAAACAAACCTGACCTATAGGAGTGTCCTCAAAACAAACCTGACCTGTAGGAGTGTCCTCAAAACAAACCTGACCTGTAGGAGTGTCCTCAAAACAAACCTGACCTGTAGGAGTGTCCTCAAAACAAACCTGACCTGTAGGAGTGTCCTCAAAACAAACCTGACCTGTAGGAGTGTCCTCAAAACAAGACTGACCTATAGGAGTGTCCTCAAAACAAACCTGACCTATAGGAGTGTCCTCAAAACAAACCTGACCTATAGGAGTGTCCTCAAAACAAGGCTGATCGATACACCTCCTTTTTGAACGTTTCCATGGGCACAGCCAAACAACAGAGGTGATGGATTCGACTTCCGCTTTATTTGCAAGAGTAAATTATTTGAAAAAGTTCATTTATAGAGTATAAAAGTCAAGTAAATAAGTGTATGTATAATTTTATATTTATTTAATTCAAGTTCGCTAACGTTAGCTAGACGTACTAGTAGGATAGTTTTGTTGTGAGAATAACGTAAGTTGTGTTGTGGCAGACTTAAGGCGACCAATCCAATAAAGATAACTATAATAATAAACTTTAGGATACATAACTAGAGAACGTTGGTGAGCATCCACACTAGAGGAAAGTTTATAGTTGATCGTTTTACAGTCCTACGCCTGTCAATCAACTGATCCACACATTCTACTGCATGCAGGCTATTAATAAGGTGTTAACACAAGACCATTCAGGAGGTCTCTGACGCAGAGATACTGGTTTAGAACATTCAGGAGGTCTCTAACGCAGAGATACTGGTTTAGAACATTCAGGAGGTCTCTGACGCAGAGATACTGGTTTAGAACATTCAGGAGGTCTCTGACGCAGAGATACTGGTTTAGAACATTCAGGAGGTCTCTAACGCAGAGATACTGGTTTAGACCATTCAGGAGGTCTCTAACGCAGAGATACTGGTTTAGAACATTCAGGAGGTCTCTAACGCAGAGATACTGGTTTAGAACATTCAGGAGGTCTCTAACGCAGAGATACTGGTTTAGAACATTCAGGATGTCTCTAACGCAGAGATACTGGTTTAGAACATTCAGGAGGTCTCTAACGCAGAGATACTGGTTTAGAACATTCAGGAGGTCTCTAACGCAGAGATACTGGTTTAGAACTTTCAGGAGGTCTCTAACGCAGAGATACTGGTTTAGAACATTCAGGAGGTCTCTAACGCAGAGATACTGGTTTAGACCATTCAGGAGGTCTCTAACGCAGAGATACTGGTTTAGAACATTCAGGAGGTCTCTAACGCAGAGATACTGATTTAGACCATTCAGGAGGTCTCTAACGCAGAGATACTGGTTTAGAACATTCAGGAGGTCTCTAACGCAGAGATACTGGTTTAGAACATTCAGGAGGTCTCTAACGCAGAGATACTGGTTTAGACCATTCAGGAGGTCTCTAACGCAGAGATACTGGTTTAGACCATTCAGGAGGTCTCTAACGCAGAGATACTGGTTTAGAACATTCAGGAGGTCTCTAACGCAGAGATACTGGTTTAGAACATTCAGGAGGTCTCTAACGCAGAGATACTGGTTTAGACCATTCAGGAGGTCTCTAACGCAGAGATACTGGTTTAGACCATTCAGGAGGTCTCTAACGCAGAGATACTGGTTTAGACCATTCAGGAGGTCTCTAACGCAGAGATACTGGTTTAGACCATTCAGGAGGTCTCTAACGCAGAGATACTGGTTTAGAACATTCAGGAGGTCTCTAACGCAGAGATACTGGTTTAGAACATTCAGTAGGTCTCTAACGCAGAGATACTGGTTTAGAACATTCAGGAGGTCTCTAACGCAGAGATACTGGTTTAGAACATTCAGGAGGTCTCTAACGCAGAGATACTGGTTTAGAACATTCAGTGCTTCCAGGGTGTGTTCATTTTCATAGTCACAACTGGAAATAATACTTCGATGTACATGTAATCCTACTGGAAAATAATATAGTAACTTGTGTTCTAAATGTAGCAATTCAACAACATGCGCTGTTTATCCTGCACATCTTTTACAGCATGTCATTGCCTCGTTGCTCAAGTGGTTTGTAACTGATTTCAATTCTTCTAATGGTTGTCAATTCGTGTGTGTCTTCTTTTTCACTGTGCTCATCTCTGTCTGTCCTGTGCAACTATTTGCATCAGTGCAACAATGTTGTCACAACCGGCCAAAAGGGATCACACCAATGCACATTCTTTACGCAAGCCTGTTTTACGTTCAGCAAGTCATAAGGGCAAGCCTGCTTCTTTCCCTGAATGGGCTATAAGGCCTAGTATAAAACATGATCAAAATAAATGTCCTATAGATTTTGTAGCCTATAGCTTTTCCTGGGATTTCACTCGAAGAGGAGTCTTGCGTCCGAGGCTTATGACCTATTGTGCACAGAAACAGCTGGGCGAGAGAGGCTAGGGATGTGTAGCTGAAGTAAGACGCTAAATAATAGCTAGATATTAGGCCATTCATTAGCTAAATATTAGGGCTATAGGCTAAATATTTACTTGTCAAAGTGCAAGAAAAATGAATTCTGAAATGTCAGATCTGTAGTTTGTTCATCCAGGCTGCGCTCTGTGGCTCTGTACCTGGGCTACAACAACATAATGCAATGAGGAAAGTATTATTGTTATCAAGTGAATACACAGGTATTGTCCAGAGGGTGTAAACTGTGATGTAGCCTAATGATAATAACCGCTCACACCTCCCGTTTTGTTTCCTGCAGAAATAACGGCACAGGCAAACAGAGGAGGCCTGATTATGCAACCATGTTGATCAGTTTGGGCCTATTTCCTACAGTTTAGAAGGCCCAGAAATATACATTATCAGGCCACTCATTTGGTGTAGGCCTATTTTGTCAGGATGTAGCCTGGTGTTAAGAAAGGCCTACGATAGGAAAATAAAGGTGTATCCTTTTCCAACTCCCGCCGTTAAAGAAAATTCCCACCGTTAAAGAATATAAGCCTATGTGTCCAACACGCTTTTGTCGTCTGGCTTTTCCTGGGGCTCCAGAAGATTTAAAAGGAGTAGCCGTAACAGCGGAGAGGCAAGGTGTGTACTTGCGGAACAGAACAATGAAGACAGACAGCCTTGAGATGTAACCTATAGCCTAAGTTAGAAGCCTATGAAGAATGTTATGATTGTTTTCAAGTGATGTCTCTCTTGTCGTGATGTGTGTTTTGCCCTATATTATTATTTATTTTTAATTCCAGCCCACGTCCCATAGGAGGCCATCATTGTAAATAAGAATTTATTCTTAACTGACTTGCCTAGTTAAATAAAGGTTAAAAAAGTATAAAAATAGCCTGACTGATTGGACAACCATTTGGAACAGTTATGTTTTTTCTCAGCAGTTTAGCCTACAAGGTCCAGGATCATTAGCAGGACATAAGACTGACCTATAGGAGTGTCCTCAAAACAAGACTGACCTATAGGAGTGTCCTCAAAACAAGACTGACCTATAGGCTCCGGTCTCAAAACAAGGCTGACCTATAGGAGTGTCTTCAAAACAAGGATGACCTATAGGCTCCGGTCTCAAATCAAGACTGACCTATAGGCTCCGGTCTCAAAACAAGACTGACCTATAGGCTCCGGTCTCAAATCAAGACTGACCTATAGGCTCCGGTCTCAAAACAAGACTGACCTATAGGCTCCGGTCTCAAAACAAGACTGACCTATAGGCTCCGGTCTCAAAACAAGACTGACCTATAAGAGTGTCCTCAAAACAAGGCTGACCTATAGGAGTGTCCTCAAAACAAGGATGACCTATAGGAGTGTCCTCAAAACAAGGATGACCTATAGGAGTGTCCTCAAAACAAGGATGACCTATAGGCTCCGGTCTCAAATCAAGACTGACCTATAGGCTCCGGTCTCAAAACAAGACTGACCTATAGGCTCCGGTCTCAAAACAAGACTGACCTATAGGCTCCGGTCTCAAAACAAGGCTGACCTATAGGAGTGTCTTCAAAACAAGGATGACCTATAGGCTCCGGTCTCAAATCAAGACTGACCTATAGGCTCCGGTCTCAAAACAAGACTGACCTATAGGCTCCGGTCTCAAATCAAGACTGACCTATAGGCTCCGGTCTCAAAACAAGACTGACCTATAGGCTCCGGTCTCAAAACAAGACTGACCTATAGGCTCCGGTCTCAAAACAAGACTGACCTATAAGAGTGTCCTCAAAACAAGGCTGACGGCTGACCTATAGGAGTGTCCTCAAAACAAGGATGACCTATAGGAGTGTCCTCAAAACAAGGATGACCTATAGGAGTGTCCTCAAAACAAGGATGACCTATAGGCTCCGGTCTCAAATCAAGACTGACCTATAGGCTCCGGTCTCAAAACAAGACTGACCTATAGGCTCCGGTCTCAAAACAAGACTGACCTATAGGAGTGTCCTCAAAACAAGACTGACCTATAGGAGTGTCCTCAAAACAAGACTGACCTATAGGCTCCGGTCTCAAAACAAGGCTGACCTATAGGAGTGTCTTCAAAACAAGGATGACCTATAGGCTCCGGTCTCAAATCAAGACTGACCTATAGGCTCCGGTCTCAAAACAAGACTGACCTATAGGCTCCGGTCTCAAATCAAGACTGACCTATAGGCTCCGGTCTCAAAACAAGACTGACCTATAGGCTCCGGTCTCAAAACAAGACTGACCTATAGGAGTGTCCTCAAAACAAGGATGACCTATAGGCTCCGGTCTCAAAACAAACCTGACCTATAGGAGTGTCCTCAAAACAAGGCTGACCTATAGGAGTGTCCTCAAAACAAGACTGACCTATAGGAGTGTCCTCAAAACAAGACTGACCTATAGGCTCCGGTCTCAAAACAAGACTGACCTATAGGAGTGTCCTCAAAACAAGGCTGACCTATAGGCTCCGGTCTCAAAACAAGGCTGACCTATAGGCTCCGGACTCCAAACAAGGATGACCTATAGCAGTGTCCTCAAAACAAGGCTGACCTATTGGCTCTGGGCTCAAAACAAGGCTGACCTATAGGCTCCGGACTCCAAACAAGGATGACCTATAGCAGTGTCCTCAAAACAAGGCTGACCTATAGGCTCCGGACTCCAAACAAGGCTGACCTATAGTAGTGTCCTCAAAACAAGGCTGACCTATAGCAGTGTCCTCAAAACAAGGCTGACCTATAGCAGTGTCCTCAAAACAAGGCTGACCTATAGGCTCCGGTCTCAAAACAAGGCTGACCTATTGGCTCTGGGCTCAAAACAAGGATGACCTATAGCAGTGTCCTCAAAACAAGGCTGACCTATAGGCTCCGGACTCCAAACAAGGCTGACCTATAGTAGTGTCCTCAAAACAAGGCTGACCTATAGCAGTGTCCTCAAAACAAGGCTGACCTATAGGCTCCGGTCTCAAAACAAGGCTGACCTATTGGCTCTGGGCTCAAAACAAGGATGACCTATAGCAGTGTCCTCAAAACAAGGCTGACCTATAGCAGTGTCCTCAAAACAAGGCTGACCTATAGGCTCCGGTCTCAAAACAAGGCTGACCTATTGGCTCTGGGCTCAAAACAAGGATGACCTATAGCAGTGTCCTCAAAACAAGGATGACCTATAGCAGTGTCCTCAAAACAAGGCTGACCTATAGGCTCCGGACTCCAAACAAGGCTGACCTATAGGAGTGTCCTCAAAACAAGTCTGACCTATAGGGGCCAACCCTTTCCCTGCACCCCTTCGTCTTAGCCAAGCACATGCGGTTGTCTAGGAAACTTGCTCTCCCAAAATGGTCAAGTTTCCCCTCCCTCCCGCTGCTCAAAAGGAGGGTGTGAGCCAGACAAGCAGGGGGTTCTCGTCTGAGAGAGGGGGAGGAGGAGGAGGTAGAGGGGGAGAGGTCCATCTGTGTTTTAAAACAAGTATCTTGCCCAGAGATAATAGTGCTGCTCTGGGTTATAAATGATGCATTTTGTTCTCTTGGACCTGATAATGGAGGTTTAAGGGAAGGGGGGGAAAGTTCATCGCTCTCTTATCAAGGCGCGCTGGCATTTCTCCTTCAGCTGTAGCATGTCATATCACATCTCTGCTCCTTTAGAGATGTAGCACCTTTTGTGGAGAGATACTGTACGTTCCATTTCACCCTCTATATGCTCCATGTGGTATATTCATTTGTATCCCATTTGGCACTTCTATAACCTGTTCTGTTAGTAGCGATGGTTGTGATAGCTGCGTCTCTGAACTGACAGACATGGGGTTATTATTGAACGTTGTCACTACAGTCTCTTACTCTACTGTACACCTCTCTACATAGATTGACATGGTTTCAATTGTTACCATTTTATGAGATCTAGTGAATATCCAGTGAATTGTTGTTTTTAAGCGAAAATTATTACATTGGATTGTATTTCGTTTCCAAATGATACATTCAAGGGATAATAGGAAAATGGTTTTATTAGTTGAAAAAATATTTAACCATGGAAATATGATTTAGGTATAAATACATATAACTAGAATATGTATAGACAACCAAGGTAAGTCTTAGTTTTCAGTTGGTCACTGAACTAATATTCATGTTTTAAATCGCTACACTGTTAATCTGCAGCCACCTAACACTGTCATTTGTCATTTATGACCCTCACTGTAGAGAAATGATATGAAGTTAAATCCAAATTGAATGAAGTTCCACACCAGGAGATGTGAAGTACATTATATATGGAAGAATATTTGAATACAAATTCTATCCACCATCATCCACTAGGAATCCACCATAGTGTTCAAACATTTATATATTGAGATTTTGTGGTAACATTTCTGTAGTAACATTCTGAGTCCCTTGAATGCCATATTGCCACATAGAAAGGGATACTATGGTTGAGTGATTGTTTACTACTGAACCTACTGCACCCACCATTCATAACATACTTCTCTGGCTCACATGGATTGAACGGTGTTACTGTATGTGGACTGTACCTATATAGATACCACTTGAATGGAGGTGAGGGCAAATGTTCTTCATTTTAAATAACAGGTCATGTTATTGGAGATCTAATAGTGGATTTAAAAAGAGGTGATGGGTTCAGGTTTGGGGTGTCTGTCTCGCTCTCCCTCTCTCCCACCCCTCCACCATCTATTATTTAAATCACACCAAGATGGCACACTGCCACTGAGACACTGCTCATTATCATTCCGAGCTATGCCAGTGAAGAGAGACGCAGAGAGAGACGATGAGGTTCCCTATTCCTCTTTCTCTCTGTCCCTCTGTCTGCCATAACAGCAAAACAAACAGATGCCAGCGTGGAGCATCTTGGTTGCTATCTGAGGAGGATCTCTCCACACACAAAGGGACATTCATTGGGCTGCCAAGTATCAGTGGAGACCAGAGAGAGCAGGAACAGACCCCAGAGTCTAGCGACAGATGATGATCTTATCGAGGGGGGGGGGTGACTCTTTAGTCACATCATCAGTTGCCTCTTGCCAAGAATTGTGGCATTTCACTATTGGGTGTTGAGCGACGTTGAGGGGGACAGAGTGGGTAGGGTTTGTCAAAGCCCCCTGTACTGTAGCTCACTGAAGGCCACTCTTTCTTCAGGCCTTGTCTTTGATTTGTAAGAAAGGGTTCAATACAGTGAGTGTTTATTTTTTACTTTGTCTTTAAGATTTATTAAGGAAATGAGCAGAGTGGGAGGGTGAGAGTTTTGACACTTGAGTTGTAGTCTCAGTACCTCAGAGACGGAAAGTTTGATAAACATTGTCATTTTGGCTGGGCTAAAGATTTCCCAAAGGAGGCTTCTTCGCTTTGACCATCCAAAATAACATAGATATCAGGGAGTATAGATTGTCTACCGACCCCATTTAGATAAAACCAGTTGTCTATTATCATAATGAATGTCTATATATTTGTTTTCTATAGATAGTGGACTCCTAAATGCTGGTGGCAAATGGAGAGATAAAGTATGAAGGCTTATTATTTTTCAGCTGGTATTTTTGTTGAGGTCGGAGGATTATATCTGCAACAGATGTGACACACCAGCTGGAAGCCAAGGTCCTCAGGCAACATTTGGTACGGGTCACAAACAACTGGCCCACAGACACTGTATGAGGACCTCACACCTCCAATTGAATTGTACCCCCCTCTCCCTTCTCTCTCACACACCTACTACCATCCCCCCATCTCGTACCAACCAGGGAGAGGGGGAGGAAACAAGACAGAGACAGAGAGAAAGAGAGAGAGTACTTTAACCACTTGTACATCGTTACAACACTGTTACATAATATGACATTTGTAATGTCTTTATTTTTTGGGGAACATCTGTGAGTATAATGTTTACTGTTCATTTGTATTGTTTTTTTTCACTTTTGTATATTATCTATCTATTCCCATGACAATAAAGCCCCTTGAATTTAATTGACTTGAGAGAGACTACCCGCCCGTTGGGGATGGCTGTAGCTAGTGGTCGGTGTGTCAACAGGGCTAAACAGGAACTAGCATCCAAGTGGTTAAGGATTATCAGAGGACAGACAGAATGCATCAAGCGGTGGCTGCATGCGCTCCTTCTCCCTTGCATCACACTGAGGGAGCCTGCTGCCTCTGATGGTGGCCAGCTGTGCTCCAATGTTTAATCATTTCTCTCTTAATGAGCTTAGCCACCTTCCACCACACCGTCAGTAACGCAGTGGGCAACAGACAGAGAGGAGGAGGAGGAGGAGGAGAGAGATAATCATCCCAGTTAATTCTTCCACAAAATAAAGTTGTCTGGACATACAGTAGGCAGTGGTGTCATTGGTATCATACAGAAAGGAACGTTTACAGTATTGAGATGAGAATATTACTCTGTTTGATTCTAGTTTTGGCATATATTTGTACATTTATCCAACATCAAGTAATTGTTCGGGCTGTAATGTTCTTGAAATGCAGGTGTATTTTATATCGGAGGGTGTAGCTGATGGCATCACAAGACAATGAAGTATTTCTGAAAAGGACTCTTCCTGACTCCAGGGTGTGATTTGACCCAGGTGTGTGTGATCTTTAGGAAACAACAACAACGTAGCCTATTGTTAGCGTAGCCACCCCTTCAACCAATGTTGTTTATGCATGAGAAGGAGCACATTAGATGAAAGCATTTCCATACAAACAGACTGACACAATAGCGTGTCACAGATACAAGGCTGATATTTACAGAATAGGCCTCGTCTGAATAGGTCATTATATCACAGGAGTGTTATTGTAAAGTTCAGTGATCATTTCACTTCACTCAACATGCATGGAAGACATGCCCAGAATACTGATTAGCTACAACATCAGTGCACATCTAGGTTCAAATAAGTGTTGCAAACTAAATGTATGGTTCATACATGTGTGGTAACTACAGTAAGTACGTATCAACTATGAGAAATACATGAATACCTTCTGGGTCTGTTTAGATTGTGCCATACTGTATATTACATTCACTTTACAGTAACAAAGGCGGGAACAGTATGTGAAAATGTGCCTCAATAAAAGGGTGATAAGTTAGAGTGCTGAAGACAATCATAACACTTGGGTTCAGTCAGAGGGAGAGTAGACGTTCACAGGAAGATAAAGCAGATAGCGCTTGAGGGGGAAATGTGCACTTGGAGAGGCCTGCATGACTTCCCTCTCCCCCAGAAACCCAGCGGTGACCACGCTACGGCCCCAATTATCATAACTATTTGATTCATCACTGTCCCAAAAAAGTACACTGAATCTAAGAGATAAGATAGCGGGGGTGTTTTAGCTAGCTGCGCTAACAGTGCTATCCTGTTACACAGTTCATTAAGTGTAGCTGTGCACAGCACTAACAAGGGGCCTCGCTTCTTCCTGGATCAATCCGCTGCCTCTCTCGCTGCCTGCCAGTCACTGAGCCTGGCCCTGCGATGTCTCACAGAGATTATCTCTCAAGAAGACACCTTTCAGGCAGGGTTACCGGCCTGTTGTTTTGATTTGTTTTGATTTGAAACCCTCCAACATGATGATGATGATGATGATGGATTCATTATTTTGGCTTCATAAGCAGATGGCTTAACCTGCACTGTTTACTGTTTTATGGACATGAGGGACCGTAGATGTATATGCATGGGGGAAAAAATAGTAATCTCTCAATGTGCCCTTGAGCAAGGCACTTAACCTTCATTTGCTCCAGGGGTCCTGTACTACTATGGCTGACTCTGTAAAACAACACATTTCATTGCACCTATCTCGGGCATGTAACAATAAAACATATTTTTTATGGATATTATTATTTGTCCATTGTAAAAATGATATGTATGTATAAAAAATGACCAAATAGCAGGACACTTCACCAGATGCCTATCACAGAAAAAGAAAGAGGAGCACTTTTGCAATGATCTTATTTAAGGACAAATTCTACAAATGACTGTGTTTTCTAGGGAACTGGAGGATTTGTCTGACTGTTTTGAGATTCTTGGTGTTTTATGATATGGTGAGCGTTTCGATGCTTGGTGTTTTCTAGGGAACTGGAGGATTTGGCTGACTGTTTTGAGATTCTTGGTGTTTTATGATATGGTGAGCGTTTCGATGCTTGGTGTTTTCTAGGGAACTGGAGGATTTGGCTGACTGTTTTGAGATTCTTGGTGTTTTATGATATGGTGAGCGTTTCGATGCTTGGTGTTTTATAGGAGAGCTGGAGGATTTGTCTGACTGTTTTGAGATTCTTGGTGTTTTATGATATGGTGAGCGTTTCGATGCTTGGTGTTTTCTAGGGAACTGGAGGATTTGGCTGACTGTTTTGAGATTCTTTGTGTTTTATGATATGGTGAGCGTTTCGATGCTTGGTGTTTTCTAGGAGAGCTGGATGCGTTCCACAAGGATGGGGAGCGTCGGATCCACAGCCGCCAGCAGCTCCCTGTGGGAACCACGTGGGGACCTTTCAACGGGAAGATCGAGATGAACATCGATGGCAGCGGCATGGTAGGTCATGCTTTTAATGTCTGTCTCTTTCTTTCACTTATTCTGTCAGAGTCACATTGTTACTGGGGCTGCTCTGGGAACATGAAAAAACAGAGAATACCATCAAATTATCTGTCACTCATTTTCCCAAGACTTTGGTCCATAACCTAACCTTCACTTTGCTAAAAAAGTTAGTATTTTTAGTTCACCAGTCATGTCGTTCCTAGAGGCTTTGCTCGCCAGGCTGCTAGCAAGTTCCTTCCACCAATACCATACAGTGAGAGTGGGTGGGTAAAGCCTATTCTACTGGAAGGAGGAGGGAACCATTTCCCATGACAGAGTCAGACCCACAGAGTTGACTTTTCAGGGATCAAATTGGGCCTCACAAAAGGCTTTGGTGTCATTTCAACCATTTAATCTGCATCTTTTACGACTAAACACTTTAATTGGTGAATTTTTTAGTCGAGTCCAGACCCTCGATTCAATGAACTAACGATCCATTATATTGGATGTTATTATTCTCACCCCAGCTTTACACCAATCAGCTGGCTTCGCTTGTCTTAAGACATCCCAGTGAAGTTCCTCTTTAACGTCTGGAAATATGTTGACCTGGTGCTCTGGTGAACGAAGAGTCCTCCAGGGTTTTGATATTTCATTTCCATTTGGATTAATTAAGAAAATTCTTATTAAAAATTGTAAACAATCTCACATTTATCCTGTAAAGAAACATAAGGAAACATTCCACTTGGATTTTAGTTTCAGAGGCCCTCTCCGTTCTTGTGGATTTCTTTAACCCTATAACTTTATTAAATCATTCTCTGAGCTGTTTCTGACTGTTTTCTAAGCTCCCCTCACGGTTCTAAAGTCATCAATGGCTTTAAATATTTCATCTAACCATGAAATATGGACTCTTTTCGGGTCCAGGCCTGTTATCCTCAAGCAAAGAGTGATTCTAAGGATGAACACCTCAAGCCACTACTGTGCATGACATGCAAATATAGTTCTCTTCCATTTTTGCATGAATTTACATGAAAGGTGGGTAGCCAATGTGACAGTCTATTGCCCTCAGAGTGAACAACTCGTGTCAAATGCATCCTCATATGGTTGAGATGCAGTTATCAGAGTATTTGTACTAAAGGTTTCCTACATTTGTATACTTCATAAACATGAAGGTAAGATGTAGTAAGTAACTAAATACATTTTAAACAGTTCACATTCTAAGAGACTGAGCATTTGGACAATATTGTAATGTTGTAGGTTGATAGTTACAGCCCCTGCCTTCGCCTGAATCCTTCCCTGAGATCCTCCTATATTCAGGCGTCTAACTGAGCCAGGTGCTAGGCTTCACCTGTAATGGCTTGTGGAGGGGTTACAAAGAATATAACATCTTCTCTCAATTAAAGGGAGAGGAAGAGCTCTCTGGCATATTGCCTTTAAGGATCTCTCCTTTCTGTGTCTATTCTCATGGGTACATAAGCTATGCTTCACTGCTTGCCCTCCTCTCCTCTCTCTTCTCTTAGTCTCAGTCATCTCTCAAATGAGCTGCTGGCTGTTAGCAGCTTCTCACAATACCTCATTAAAGCTGAATTCGAGTAACTTATTTTGGTTTTATTGAGCTGCCTGTTTTACTGTGATACGAACATACTTCATATTCGCCGTACCTAGATAAACAAGAAAGCTGGCAATCAATTCCCTACTATTGCCATCAGTGACTCATCTTACACTGCATGGCTTAATTTACCAACCACCTGGTCGTTAAGGAGTTTTGCTGGTGTATATATACAGTAGTACTGTAAAAAAAAAAAACATTGGCATCTTCCCCAGAAAGGTATTTTAGCTCTTGTTTTCTAGTGAGGAAAGGGACTTAGTTGTATTCTGCATCTTAACGATATACTGCCATTTAAATACAGAAACCAGCTCTAATGTCTCACCCAACCGGAGAAAGCCTTAGGAGGTGAAATAAAATAGGGACTAAGAGAAAGTAGCAATGTAAAGGAGAAAGAAAAGAGAAAGCCGGGTAGTTTTGATGCATGTCAGCCCAGCCTCGTGTTCCTCTACAGGACCAGCCTCGTGTTCCTCTACAGGGTCAGGAAGGTAGTTTTGATGCATGTCAGACCAGCCTCGTGTTCCTCTACAGGGTCAGGAAGGTAGTTTTGATGCATGTCAGACCAGCCTCGTGTTCCTCTACAGGACCAGCCTCGTGTTCCTCTACAGGGTCAGGAAGGTAGTTTTGATGCATGTCAGACCAGCCTCGTGTTCCTCTACAGGGTCAGGAAGGTAGTTTTGATGCATGTCAGACCAGCCTCGTGTTCCTCTACAGGGTCAGGAAGGTAGTTTTGATGCATGTCAGACCAGCCTCGTGTTCCTCTACAGGGTCAGGAAGGTAGTTTTGATGCATGTCAGACCAGCCTCGTGTTCCTCTACAGGGTCAGGAAGATAGTTTTGATGCATGTCAGACCAGCCTCGTGTTCCTCTACAGGGTCAGGAAGGTAGTTTTGATGCATGTCAGACCAGCCTCGTGTTCCTCTACAGGGTCAGGAAGGTAGTTTTGATGCATGTCAGACCAGCCTCGTGTTCCTCTACAGGGTCAGGAAGGTAGTTTTGATGCATGTCAGACCAGCCTCGTGTTCCTCTACAGGGTCAGGAAGGTAGTTTTGATGCATGTCAGACCAGCCTCGTGTTCCTCTACAGGGTCAGGAAGGTAGTTTTGATGCATGTCAGACCAGCCTCGTGTTCCTCTACAGGGTCAGGAAGGTAGTTTTGATGCATGTCAGACCAGCCTCGTGTTCCTCTACAGGGTCAGGAAGGTAGTTTTGATGCATGTCAGACCAGCCTCGTGTTCCTCTACAGGGTCAGGAAGGTAGTTTTGATGCATGTCAGACCAGCCTCGTGTTCCTCTACAGGGTCAGGAAGGTAGTTTTGATGCATGTCAGACCAGCCTCGTGTTCCTCTACAGGGTCAGGAAGGTAGTTTTGATGCATGTCAGACCAGCCTCGTGTTCCTCTACAGGGTCAGGAAGGTAGTTTTGATGCATGTCAGACCAGCCTCGTGTTCCTCTACAGGGTCAGGAAGGTAGTTTTGATGCATGTCAGACCAGCCTCGTGTTCCTCTACAGGGTCAGGAAGGTAGTTTTGATGCATGTCAGACCAGCCTCGTGTTCCTCTACAGGGTCAGGAAGGTAGTTTTGATGCATGTCAGACCAGCCTCGTGTTCCTCTACAGGGTCAGGAAGGTAGTTTTGATGCATGTCAGACCAGCCTCGTGTTCCTCTACAGGGTCAGGAAGGTAGTTTTGATGCATGTCAGACCAGCCTCGTGTTCCTCTACAGGGTCAGGAAGGTAGTTTTGATGCATGTCAGACCAGCCTCGTGTTCCTCTACAGGGTCAGGAAGGTAGTTTTGATGCATGTCAGACCAGCCTCGTGTTCCTCTACAGGGTCAGGAAGGTAGTTTTGATGCATGTCAGACCAGACTCGTGTTCCTCTACAGGGTCAGGAAGGCAGTATAAAGCATTTGAAGGTAGAAATAAACTCTGATTGTTTCATGGGTCTCTACTTCATTCACCCAAGGGGGGCTCTCAGTCATTCTCAAGAAGTATGACCTCTAGGGACTATTAGATTGTGAAACCACAGAGGTGAATGAGTCACCCAATGGCATGGCAGCTCTAAGGCATTGACGTCACCTGTCTTTCTCTCTCACACTTTGAAATCCAAGCTGGAAACACGTGACCTTCTTGTGTGATATTGATATGCCCTCGATGGAATCGAAAGGGGTCTTTCAGACACGGCACTCACAGACTTCTGTATCTAGTCTTCCATGATTGTAGCATACATTCAAAGTTTGCTAGTACTGTGTGTCATGCGGTCTCACCACTTGAAAAAGTCCCATGATGCAGAAATTCATTGTGATTATTCCATAAAGCTTGTGTCAGGACCCGGTTACGAACCTGGGTCTCCGGAGTGAGAAACAGTCACTTAACCAACTGAGCCACGAATAGTCAGCAGAACCCAGAAGATGAGGCAGACACAGCAGTACTTAAGACGGTGTATTTAATAAAGTAAAAAGGAGAAGTCCTTCAATACAAAAATGGCAAATCCAAAAGGTGGTAGGAATAGCACAAAAAAGCCTCAAAAGATACTCAAAAACAAAAACAGAATTCCACAAGA
Organism: Oncorhynchus masou masou; assembly: GCF_036934945.1. Lineage (NCBI taxonomy): Eukaryota > Metazoa > Chordata > Actinopteri > Salmoniformes > Salmonidae > Oncorhynchus > Oncorhynchus masou. The sequence goes on from NC_088240.1 coordinate 68,427,167, forward strand.
GCATCCACCGGAATCGACAAGAATACACAGAACACTAGGGCTGGGTGCTAACATACAAACACAGAGCACAGAACTGAGGGAAACTAAGGGTTTAAATACAATCAGGCACAGGTGCAAATAATAATGGGGAACAAGGGAAAAAACATAAGGTCAAAAAGCACAATGGGGGCATCTAGTGACCAAAACCCGGAACAACCCTGGCCAAATCCTGACAGAATCCCCCCCCTAGGAACGGCTCCTGACGTTCCTACCAGCTCTCTCAGGGTGGAGGGCCCTGAACTGACGAATGAGGTCAGGGTCCATGATGTCTTTGGCAGGAACCCAGGAGCGCTCCTCGGGACCGTAGCCTTCCCAGTCCACCAGATACTGCCAGGACCGCTGCACCCGGCGGGAATCCAGTATCCGATGGACGGTATAAGCCGGCTGGCCTCCAATGACACGAGGCGGAGGGGAGGTCTGTCTGCCGGGACAAGGGGAAAAAACAACAGGTTTTAACAATGAAATGTGAAATGTGGGATTAATCTTAAGGGATCTGGGTAAGTGTAGGCGATAAGAAACTGGGTTAACTCTCCTGGCAACCTTGAAGGGACCGATGTATTTTTGGGACAGCTTGCGAGACTCCACCCGTAGAGGTAAGTCTCTTGTGGAGAGCCAGACTCTCTGGCCGGGCGCAGGGTAGGCCCGGGACGGCGACGTCTGTTGGCTTGTTGTTGGTACCTCTGTGAGGAACGCATAAGATTAAGACGGATCTTCCTCCACATAAGCCGACAGCGTCTGACGAACTTCAAGGCTGAAGGCACTCTGACTTCTGCCTCCTGGTCCGGGAACAATGGAGGAGCATAGCCAAACTGACACTCGTGCGGGGACATACCAGTGGAGGAGGAGCGCAAGGTGTTGTGCGCGTATTCGGCCCAAACAATAAAGGATGACCATGTGGACGGGTTGTCACGAGTCATACATCGGAGGGTGGTTTCCAGCTCTTGATTCATCCTCTCTGTTTGGACGTTGGACTCCGGATGGTACCCTGAAGATAGACTGGCAGAAGCCCCCATGAGTTGGCAGAAGGCCTTCCAAAACCTTGAGGCGAACTGGGGACCTCTGTCAGAAACCATATCTTGAGGAATGCCGAAGACTCGGAACACATGATTAATTACCAACTCAGCCGTTTCCTTGGCAGAAGGTAACTTAGTCAGAGGGACGAACCTGGCTGCCTTTGAAAACCTGTCGATTATGACTAGGATAGTAGTATTGCCATGGGATGGAGGAAGTCCAGTAATAAAGTCCAATGAGATATGGGACCAGGGTCTGTGGGGAACAGGTAAAGGGTGAAGGAGTCCTTGATGGCGGAGGTGAGAAGATTTGCCCTGGCAGCACACGGGACAGGCATTGACGAAAGTGGCAACGTCTTCTCTTATGGTAGGCCACCAGAACTTACGCTGGATGAACTCCAAGGTGCGACCTACGCCCGGATGACAGGTGAGGCGAGAGGAGTGCCCCCACAGAAGGACCTGAGTCCTCACTGCCTTGGGGACAAACAACCGATTGGCAGGACCTCCTTTCGGGTCCGGTTCGCTAGCTTGAGCACGTCTCACGGTATCCTCAACTTGCCACGAGATCGGAGCCACAATCTTAGCAGCAGGAAGGACAGGCATGTCCGTGTCATCTCGAATGGAAGGAGCGTAGACTCGGGACAGGGCATCCGGTTTGAGATTCTTCGACCCGGGCCGATAGGGGAGGATAAACTGGAATCGATTGAAGAAAAGAGACCATCTAGCTTGTCTAGAGTTCAACCGCTTCGCCTGCTGGATATACTCCAGATTTTTGTGGTCCGTAAGCACTTGAAACGGGTGAGAAGCCCCCTCGAGCCAGTGTCTCCATTCCTTCAATGCCATCTTAACCGCTAGGAGTTCACAATCCCCCACATCGTAGTTCCTCTCAGTCGGGGTAAGCCGGTGTGAGAAGAAAGCGCACGGATGAAGCTTCTTGTCTTCACCCCTCTGAGACAGGACAGCTCCAACACCAACCTCTGATGCGTCTACCTCCACCACAAATGGTTCATCCGTAGTCGGTAGTATCAGGATGGGAGCAGAGAGAACGCGCTGCTTGAGTCCTTGGAAGGCCGTCTCAGCTTCTCTTCCCCACAAAAACCTTGCATTGCCACCCTTGGTTAAAGCTGAGAGAGGGGCTGCCACCAAGCTGAAGTTCTTGATGAACTTGCGGTAAAAGTTTGTGAAGCCCAGGAAACGCTGAACTTCCTTAACGGATTTGGGGTGGGCCAATCCGCTACCGCCCTACCTTCCTGGGGTCCATTTGGACTCGACCGGGTTTCACTACAAATCCCAGGAATTGTACTCGGGATGAATGGAATTCACATTTTTCCGGCTTAACGTACAGATGGCTGTCCAGGAGGCGTTTGAGTACTTGTCTGACATGCTTAGTGTGTTCTTGAAGGGAGCTCGAAAAGATGAGGATGTCATCCAAGTAAACGAACACAAATATGTTAAGCATATCCCTAAGCACATCGTTTATGAGCGCTTGGAACACCGCTGGGGCGTTGGTCAGGCCGAAGGGCATCACCAAGTATTCATAGTGACCAGTAGGCGTGTTGAAAGCGGTCTTCCACTCTTCACCAGGTCTGATCCGCACAAGATGGTATGCGTTCCGCAGGTCAAGCTTAGTGAAAACAACTGCTTCCTGGAGCAGCTCGAAGGCTGTGGCCATAAGGGGTAGCGGGTAACGGTTACGGACGGTTATGGCATTGAGTCCCCGGTAGTCGATGCAAGGACGTAATCCACCGTCTTTCTTGGCCACAAAGAAAAACCCTGCTCCCGCCGGGGAGGTGGATGGACGCATGAGGCCTGCTTCCAGAGCGTCCTTGATGTAGGTATCCATAGCAGCTCGTTCGGGTGGAGATAGGGAAAAGATCCGACCCCTGGGGGGGCAAGTGCCCGGAAACAGGTCGATGGGGCAATCGTAAGGTCTATGGGGTGGTAGCATGGTGGCCCTCTGTTTGCTAAACACCAGTTTGAGGTCATGGTAACACTCGGGAACTCGGGTCAGGTCGATGGATTCTAAAGACTCGGGAGTAGAACTTGGGGAATTCTGGAAAATACAAGTAGCTTGGCACGTAGGACCCCACTGCTTGATAGTGCCCACAGACCAGTCGATGTGAGGGTTATGGCTGTGAAGCCAGGGGTATCCAAGGACGAGAGGGAACTCGGAACAGGAGATCAAATGAAAGTTCATCAATTCCTGGTGTTGTGAAACTGAAAGTCGCAAGGAGGTAGTGACATGAGTGACAAGTCCAGATCCCAAAGGGCTTCCATCCAATGTAGTGACCCTCATGGGTTCACTTAGAGGTTCAGAGGGAACGCCATTCTCCTTCGCCCAGACACCATCCATGAAGTTACCTGCGGCTCCAGAGTCTACCAAGGCTTGAAGGTGAAGCTTGTGGTTGTCCCAGGAGAGGGTGACTGGAATGAGCAGACGGGAGTTGGACGGATGGGAGGAGGTTATGTTTCCCGTTACAGTTCCCCCCGGTCTGTACGGGACAGAGCGTTTCCCTGGAGCCCGGGACACGTGGAACGGAAATGGCCCGGTTTGCCGCAATATAGACAGCGTCGCTCCCTCATCCGGCGGTCTCTCTCAGCCTGGGAGATGCGTCCAATCTGCATGGGTTCCGATGGAGCCAGCGAGGATAAAGGTGGGGACTCGGAGCTGGGACTGATAGGGGCTAGAGGTCTACAGTTGAGTTCTCTCTCTCTCAGACGCTGGTCAATGCGTGAGGCCAACTTGATCAGGGACTCGAGATTGTCCGGTGGTTCCCGAGTGGCCAGTTCATCTTGGATAGTGTCGGAAAGGCCTTTCAGAAAGCACACCGTGAGCGCCTCGTTGTTCCAGCCACTTGCTGCTGCCACCGTGCGGAACTGGATGGCATAGTCCGTCACGCTGCGCCAACCTTGGTGGAGAGTCAGGAGCTGTTTGGCTGAGTCAGAACCACTGCTTGGGCCTTGAAACACTCGTTTGAATTCCTCAGCAAAGGCAGAGTAGCTGGCACAGCAGGAACTATGGGCATCCCACACAGCAGTAGCCCAGGCCAGGGCTTTTTCCGACAGCAGGGTGATGATATAAGCGATCTTAGACCGGTCCGTGGGAAACGACGAGGGTTGTAGCTCAAAGGAGAGAGAACATTGGGTGAGAAACCCTTTACAAGCACTTGGATCACCTGAGAACCGTTGGGGAGGTGGAAGACGAGGTTCAGCCAGGGGGTTAACTGCCATGGGTACGTGAATCTGAGGTACTGGGACGGGAACTGTTGCCGGGGTAAGACGATCAGATATTTGCTTAATGGAAGTCAGCATCTCGGACAGAAGATGAGAATGTCTAGCCATTAAGGCCTCTTGCTGAACCAGGGCGGCTTCGTGGCGTTGGACAGTCTCCTGGTGGTGGGACAGCATGGCAAAAAGGTCCTGGGAACTGGCTGCCTCTGGGTTCATTTTTGGCTCTGTGTTTCTGTCAGGACCCGGTTACGAACCTGGGTCTCCGGAGTGAGAAACAGTCACTTAACCAACTGAGCCACGAATAGTCAGCAGAACCCAGAAGATGAGGCAGACACAGCAGTACTTAAGACGGTGTATTTAATAAAGTAAAAAGGAGAAGTCCTTCAATACAAAAATGGCAAATCCAAAAGGTGGTAGGAATAGCACAAAAAGCCTCAAGAGATACTCAAAAACAAAAACAGAATTCCACAAGAGCATCCACCGGAATCGACAAGAATACACAGAACACTAGGGCTGGGTGCTAACATATAAACACAGAGCACAGAACTGAGGGAAACTAAGGGTTTAAATACAATCAGGGAAAACGAGGCACAGGTGCAAATAATAATGGGGAACAAGGGAAAAAACATAAGGTCAAAAAGCACAATGGGGGCATCTAGTGACCAAAACCCGGAACAACCCTGGCCAAATCCTGACAGCTTGCACTTGTGGTGCTGTCCATTATAGTAGTAGCAGAGATTGTCAGGGGTGGCCAGTTGTGAGTCTGATGATTACACCAATGAGGAGTGTAGTGTTCAGGAGTCAGAGGGGACGAGTGGTAAACTGCATGCAAACTGTGTTAGCGCGCTGATCTAAAGCTTAGGATTTAAGATGGAGGAGCTAATGCGATTTTTCATGTCTCAGGCAAGGTTTCTCATCACCAGTGGTGTAGTGGAGGATAAGCACAGTTTATGCACCTTTTTTTATTAATTAAGCGAGCGTTTACACAAATATTGTGAGACTTCTTTGGTTGCTGGTATTACTTTATTGAGCGTTGGTCAGCGTTTACTTTCTTTTTTTTGGGGGGGGGGGGGTTGAACAAAGCTAGATCAGCTTTAATGTTGAGGATTGATTTTGGGTTCTATCGATTGAATTGTTTGCATCATTTAAAGTCCCCCAGTTTGTTTTACACTACCACCCCTCCCCTGATTGGAGTAATCTAACGGACTACTAGGGCCGGGAGGATATCAGTATCACAATATTTTTTCCATGGCAAAAATGTAAACACAAAGCAGACCAAACCCCTGCTGTGTAAAATGTTGTGTGTTATAGCTTGCAAATAAATCAATAAATCAATGTGACTCTGGGTGACAACATAATGATGTCTGTTTCTAACATTAGGGCTGGTATCCTGTTTTTTTCTTACCATGATTCTAATGAGTATTTTCATTATTTTATTTAACCTTTATTTAACCAGGCCAGTTGAGAAGAAGTTCTCATGTAGTCAAATAATTATACATATATTCCTAATGTCCCATTGGCTCAGGATTTTTCAGATCCACTAACAATACAGTTTGCAGTTCTAGCTGAACCCTGATATAGGTCTCTATGGGTCTGCTGTGGGTCTCTATGTGTCAACTGTGGGTCTCTATGGCTCTCTATGGGTCTACTATGGCTCTCTATGGGTCTACTGTGACTCTCTATGGGTCTACTGTGATTCTACTGTGGGTCTCTATGGGTCTACTGTGGGTCTCTATGGGTCTATTGTGGGTCTCTATGGGTCTACTGTGGGTCTCTTATGGGTCGTCTGTGGGTCTCTATGGGTCGACTGTCGGTCTACTGTAGATCTCTATGGGTCTACTGTAGGTCTCTATGGGTCTACTGTAGGTCTCTATGGGTGTACTGTGGGTCTACTGTAGGTCTCTATGGGTCTACTGTAGGTCTCTATGGGTCTACTGTGGGTCTACTGTACGTCTCTATGGGTATCTTATGGGTCTACTGTGGGTCTACTCTAGGTCTCTATGGGTCTACTGTGGGTCTCTATGGCTCTACTGTGGGACTACTGTGGGTCTCTATGGGTCTACTGTGGGTCTACTGTAGGTCTCAATAGGTCTACTGTAGGTCTGCTGTGGGTCTACTGTGGGACTACTGTGGGTCTCTATAGGTCTACTGTAGGTCTGCTGTGGGTCTACTGTGGGTCTCTATGGGTCTACTGTGGGTCTACTGTGGGTCTCTATGGGTCTACTGTGGGTCTACTGTAGGTCTCTATGGGTCTCATGTTAGTCTCTATGGGTCTACTGTGGGTCTACTGTGGGTCTCTATGGAGAGAGACTATGGGTCTACTGTGGGTCTACTGTGGGCGGCAGGGTAGCCTAGTGGTTAGAGCGTTGGACTAGTAACCGGAAGGTTGCGAGTTTAAACCCCCGAGCTGACAAGGTACAAATCTGTCGTTCTGCCCCTGAACAGGCAGTTAACCCACTGTTCCCAGGCCGTCATTGAAAATAAGAATTTGTTCTTAACTGACTTAACTGGTTAAATAAAGGTAAAATAAAAAAATAAAATAAAAATCTACTGTGGGTTTACTGTGGATCTACTGTTAGTCTCTATGGGTGTACTGTGGGTATACTGTGGCTCTCTGTGGGTCTACTGTTAGTCTCTACTGTGGGTTTCTATGGGTCTGCTGTGGCTCTCTATGGGTCTAATGTGGTTCTCTATGGGACTACTGTGGGTCTACTGTGGCTCTTTATAGGTCTCTATGGGTCTACTGTGGGTATACTGTGTCTCTCTGTGGATCTACTGTTAGTCTCTATGGGTGCACTGTGGGTATACTGTGGCTCTCTATGGGTCTAATGTGGCTCTCTATGGGACTACTGTGGGTCTCTATGGGTCTACTGTGGCTCTCTATAGGTCTCTATGGGTCTACTGTGGGTATACTGTGTCTCTCTGTGGATCTACTGTTAGTCTCTATGGGTGCACTGTGGGTATATTGTGGCTCTCTATGGGTCTACTGTGGCTCTCTATAGGTCTCTATGGGTCTACTGTGGGTATACTGTGGCTCTCTATGGGTCTAATGTGGTTCTCTATGGGACTACTGTGGGACTACTGTGGGTATACTGTGTCTCTCTGTGGATCTACTGTTAGTCTCTATGGGTGCACTGTGGGTATACTGTGGCTCTCTATGGGTCTAATGTGGCTCTCTATGGGACTACTGTGGGTCTCTATGGGTCTACTGTGGCTCTCTATAGGTCTCTATGGGTCTACTGTGGGTATACTGTGGCTCTCTATGGGTCTACTGTGGGTTTGCTGTGGCTCTCTATGGGTGTGGGTCTGCTGTGGGTCTCTATGGGTCTGCTGTGGGTCTCTATGGGTATACTGTGGGTCTCTATGGCTAGGGAGTGATAGATGATGCTGGGGGAAAATAGTGGTGCATTACAGTTGTCAAGGCGGGACTAACAGACAAGAGGAAAGTGAGAGAGGAAAAACAGGGGGGAAGAGCATGACAGGTAATCTAGACATCTGTAGGACAGAGACAGGGTCACATCTCCAGCCTTTATCAAAGAGGAAAGCAGATTTCACAGCTGATGGAAGGCCGTGGCAGCAGCCCCAGGCCACAGGGGTGCTGGGTTTGTTGTGAGGTACTGTAGCTATCCACACACAGCCTGCTGCTGCTACAGGAACCTGTTAACACACACACACCTCTGGTTAGACACTCCAACCAAAGTTGTTCTTCATGCTTTATCGGTGTTAGATGATCACACTAGGTCTAAATGTCCCCCCCTTTTTCCTAGTTGATACTGTCTTCAAAGAAAGAAATATAAGTGGTACTTTAATGATGGAATACATTGAACTGATTTTAGGTTCTCGGTGTGTTGTATCAACCATAGAAATAGAATGTTCTCTCAGTAAATGATTTATCCCAGAAGGACACAGGGACTGAAGTCTAAACAAAGTAACTGCCTAGTGTTGGAGTATTGTGTCGTGTGTGTGAAGGAGAGGGAGAGGGCCCAGAGAGAGAGACTGAGGGAGAGGGCCCAGAGAGAGAGAGGGCCCAGAGAGATAGAGGGAGAATGACAAGAGATAGGGGGAGAGAGAGACAAGAGAGAGGGAGAGGGCCCAGAGAGAGAGAGGGCCCAGAGAAATAGAGGGAGAGAGACAAGAGATAGGGAGAGGCACAGGGCCCAGAGAAGAGAGATAGAGGGAGAGAGACAAGAGAGAGTTAGAGGGCCCAGAGAGAGAGAGGGGGGGAGAGGGCCCAGAGAGAGAGAGGGAGAGAGACAAGAGAGAGGGAGAGGGCCCAGAGAGATAGAGGGAGAGAGACAAGAGAGAGGGAGAGGGCCAGAGAGAGAGAGAGGGAGGGAGAGGGCCCAGAGGGAGAGAGACAAGAGAGAGGGAGAGGGCCCAGAGAGATAGAGGGAGAGAGACACGAGAGAGGGCCGAGGGCACAGAGAGAGAGAGGGAGGGAGAGAGCCAGGGACAAGAGATAGGGAGAGGCACAGGGCCCAGAGAAGAGAGATAGAGGGAGAGAGACAAGAGAGAGGGAGAGGGCCCAGAGAGAGAGAGGGAGGGAGTGGGCCCAGAGAGAGAGAGACAAGAGAGAGGGAGAGGGCCCAGAGAGATAGAGGGAGAGAGACAAGAGAGAGGGAGAGGGCCCAGAGAGATAGCGGGAGAGAGACACGAGAGAGGGCCGAGGGCACAGAGAGAGAGAGAGAGAGAGCCCAGAGAGAGAGGGAGAGAAACAAGAGAGAAGGAGAGGGCCCAGAGAGAGAGGCACAGGGCCCAGAGAAGAGAGATGAGAGGGAGAGGGAGAGGGCCCAGAGGGAGAATGAGAGACCATTGAGCGAGAGCCCAGACAGAGTTAGAAAGTGAGCTGTCCAAAGCTGCAACCCCAGCTTGTCAGTGCCCTGTTTTTCTCTCTCTCTTCTCCTCTCTGACTGATGGAGCTGCCAGCGCGCAGCCTCATCCTTCACTTCTCTCACTTCTTCCCCTGATCAATCAGACTATTAAGCTCCAATTACACCAGCCAGCCCCTCCACACAAGCAGGTGAGCGACAAGCACATTCAGCCAGCCCAGCCCAGACACGCACGGCCCAACCAGCCAACACTCCCAAATTAACCCAAATGAATAGTGACACTGAGACATAAATGTCTGCAATCGGGAGCTAAATGACACGTCTGTGTAGAAACTATTGAGTAGCAGGTGTCTTAAAAGTAGTAATTACACAAAGCGGGACAGGATGTGAAAAAAGGCCCTCGGCTGGGCCAGAGTAGGCCCCAGTGTTGTGGTGAGCTGGGTTCTGTCTCTAGGTGTTGATAATTGATTCAGGCTAATAATAAGCTGTGGATTTGGAGGCCTGTCTGTTCTAGATGAGTGTTACAGAGGCTGGAGCCTCCTGCTCTATGCTCATAATGCTCATTATAAAGGTCTATTGTAAGGCCTGGTTTCAGTGACTGCTCATCTTTTTACTTTAGCCCTCAGTTGGTAGTGATGCAAAGATATTTAGGGCAGTGTACGTATTGAGGTCAACCCCTAAACCAGACAACAGGAGGCAGGTGAGCATTATTGGCCATATCCTGGGAACACTACATTTGTTGTTGTGCCTTATATATCAGAAGGAAATGAAAAAGAACAAGAGACAATGTTTTTGTATATTGTAAGCTATATTGTCCGTGACATATCATCCGGTGTGATGTGTTACTGAGTGGAGAGACAGGAAGCCACATCAGGGAAGCAGCTGGCAGTGGAAATGTTGTCCCATGTGAGGCAGAGGGCAGAGACAAACACTGTGTCATGTTCTTAACAAGGTTTGTGTTCACAGTAAGATATTAAGACATTGTTTTAGTTTCACAGTTCTTCAAAATAAGTTCTACATTTCTATCATGAATTTTGACAGAAATATGTGTATTATATACTGCAACCATGTGATTGAGGCTAGCTGCTACAGTATTCTTTATCGTCAGTAGTATTATGTGTGTTTTCTGAGAAGAGTAGACTCTCCTTTTGGTTGTGAACAGAGAGTCTTACCTAGAGAGTGGAGACAAAAGGGGAAATGACAAGATACTGTCCTAATTTGCACCTGGGAGAGAGGTGGTGTCTGTCTGGCCCAGGAGGGGTTTTATAGTGTCATTTAGAACAAGGTGAGAAATGAGGTCCTGCCGTCCATGCTCCAAAAAAAGCAGAAAAATGATTCAAGCCATCACTCAGACATTTATCTCCTCCCGGTTCCCACCCTCTCCCGTCAATATGTTTATTGTTAGCTACCCCCTAAACTTGAACAAGTGGTGGCGCGGATTTTTCTGCTCCGAAATTATATTTTTCTTCTTGTCATTGCTTCATTAATCAAGAGAAGGCATTCTGAAAAACGTTTTGTTTTGGAGGCTGCAATCTATTTTGTGTGTGTGTGTGTTGTTGTTAATCTGCGCCCGTGGCAGGTTTCCCCTTCGAAACGCAGCGCTAAGCAGCGGTATCGCAGGCCTATTGTTGTAGCCTCTGTCATAGCAAGGAGAGCCTGATGCAGGCCTGGACGAGCCTGATAAGGAAAGAGGATTCAACATGGCTGGAAAGGAGAATCAGTGGGACTTGAGAGTGGAGTACGGATGGGGCAGACGCGCACACAGAGGTCCGCGCGCATGCGGGTGTGAGCCCACACACATGTACTCGCGTGCATACAAACGCATACTCACACTCACACGTAAGCATGCACACACATGCAAGCACACAACTCATCATCATCATCATCACACTGGCACATGCCCAGGCAATTATTTACAGTATAACATCCAATTGCATATGCAAGAAGACACCCCATGAGATAGTAGTTACAGTACACCACCTCTCTGCTGCTGCTTACTGGCAACACACTGACTGTCACAGCACCATACAGTACACTAAGAAATAACCAAAAGACAACAATGTATTTGATTTCTTGTATTTTGTATATAAAGTCAACCTATCCTTTCTGTCTGAAAGTAATACCCTCTTGGATGTGGTTGGTAAAACCAGACAATTATCTGCACTAACCGGATTTGAATTTCTATGTTGGACACACAAATAATTTTGGCATAAAGAATGTGGCTCCATCTAATGAAATAATGGCCCTAAATTTTAGGCTGGGAACCAATTTGTGATTGCATGCATCAATTATTTCTTGGGCTTAAACCAATATTAAGACTGGGGTCTCTTCAGATGGGTAAAATGGTAATTATCTGGCGGTCTCTATGACATTCACTGCGCCCCACATTTCTATCAACACTGTTATTGACCAGCACACACATTAAAGAGTTCACGTTATACCGCATTATTTTGATAAAGAAAACACGTATTCCTCTGAATTCATCCCTCTCTCAGTCTAAACCATCAGCTCGATGACAAAGATCTGACAACAACGCTTGGTTAGGCATACTTGTGAGTCGAATGGAGACTAGGGTTATGACCTGTGTCAGAGGGGGGTGTCCAGGCCCCGGCGCCATTGTTTGGTGTCTTTCTAAGCTCCTTTCTATGGCTCCTCTCTCTGTGCTCTGCTGGGATCCATCCTGTGGCCATGCCGCCATGCCGTGGTGTATTAGCTGTGAAGGGCTCAGTGCTGCTCAGTGCGACTGGGGTTGGGGCTGTTGGGGCTGAGCTCCACTGTTTGAGATAATGCATGGTTGACTTGATCTACAAGTGAACCTGACATTCTCCTGTCCTTACATCACCACAAACAGATATGGCTGGTCCCCAGATAAGGAAGGCAGAATTCACTGACTTGCTTTGTGCCTTGCAGCCCTGCTGTGATGGCTACATAGTTTACTCAATCTCACTATACATACAGGGAATGGATCTGTACACTAAATGTTACAGTGAGAACGGACGCTTTTTATGTTGAGTTGGGGCTTCAAATAGATATGCCAATTTAGATAGAGAGAGAGAGAACGAGAACATACACTGAGTGTACAAAACATTAGGAACAACTCTTTCCATGACATAAACTGACCAGGTGAATCTAGGTGAAAGCTATGATCCCTTATTGATGTCACTTATTAAATCCACTTCAATCAGTGTAGATGAAGGGGAGGAGACAGGTTAAAGATGGATTTTTATGCCTTGGGACAATCGAGATGGATTGTGTATGTGTGTCATTCAGAATGTTAATGGACAAGACAGAAGATTTAAATGCCTTTGAACGGGGTATGGTGTAGGTGCACCGGTTTGAGTGTGTCAAGAACTGCATCGATGCTGGGTTTTTCATGCTCAACAGTTTCCCGTGTGTATCAAAGATGATCCTCCACCCAAATGACATCCAGCCACCTTGGCACAACTGTTTCGCGCATTGGAGTCAACATGGGCCAGTATCCCTGTGGAATGCTTTCGACACCTTGCTGTGTCCATGCCCCGGTGAATTGAGGTTGTTCTGAGGGCAATAGGAGGTGCGACTCAATGTCGCAAAGGAAGGTGTTCCTAATGTTTTGTACAGTCTGTGTATAACATGCAGTACAGGTGTAGAATGCTTATCCTCCTCAATAAACATAATTCAACACCTGATATGAACATGAACCTTCAGGAATATTTGATTCATTCGGCGAGATATATTGCATCCTGTAAAATAAGGAAATGTGTGAAATTTTAACTTGATCTAAATCGTTCTAAACTGTCTGTCTCGGTACACTGTGTCTACAACACATCATTACCCAACAAGTACCCAATCTAGCGGAAACATTCATTAACATTCCTAAACCTTTGAGAAAAGTCATAGTGTGTAACTTAGAAAAGTCAATGTGAGCGTCTATGTCAATCGAAAGAGTAGATATCCATTAACATACACAACAGACCTCCATTGTAGTCGGAGGGAAAACAGAAAAGTGAAAAGAAGTTGAGTGGTGCCAGCTGCTTTGCCATCTGTCTCTGTCATGGCAGTACTTGTGATATGTTGAAACAACTTCCCTGAGAAGTGCTCCAGATAATCTGTGATTGTTTCCATTTGCAAACTCCTGATAGTATTCTACATTACAGTGGGGACTAAAGTTATTTATGGTGCTGGTTAAAGTTTTAGAGTACTGACCATCATTCCCTATACGAGTCAACACACACACGCACACACACACACACACACACACACACACACACACACACACACACACACACATACTCTGTCTCGTCTATAATGACCTAAAACACATGTTACAGTGCTTCCTTATCATTATGTTATCAGTGTTGTGGAGAACTTTCAGACCTAGACAACTATGTTTCTCATCCCACTAGAATGCATCATTACGTGCAGGCCCCATGGTCTGCTGGTTTACAGTGGGTACATGTATGCAACCCTGGAGACCGGGGTTCAATCGCCGTCTTCCCACTTTGTCTCCTGTTAATCTGTCTCCCCCGCTGTTTCTAATCTGTCTGAACAAAGAATAAATGCTTAAAAAAGATATCTTTAAGAAAGCATCATAACATGTAGGCTGATTGATGTTTTCAGGACCCTTTGATGCCATGCCACTGATGCCATCCATTATATATAGCATGCTGCCACCACATCACATCTCCCCACACGTAAACCAGGCCACTCTAAGACCCACTCTGAAATTGCACCTTATTCCCTATATAGTGCACTACATGGGCCCTGGTGAAAAGTAGTGCACTATATAGGCAATGCATAGGGTGACAGTTAGGACGCACACTAAGTCTCTATGTGGGGTTGGCCTAGGCTGGGCTGTTGCGTTCTATTTCCTCTTGGTTGTGGGGTTGGCCTAGGCTGGGCTGCTGCGTTCTCTTTGCTCTTGGTTGTGGGGTTGGCCTAGGCTGGGCTGCTGCGTTCTCTTTCCTCTTGGTTGTGGGGTTGGCCTAGGCTGGGCTGCTGCGTTCTCTTTGCTCTTGGTTGTGGGGTTGGCCTAGGCTGGGCTGCTGCGTTCTCTTTCCTCTTGGTTGTGGGGTTGGCCTAGGCTGGGCTGCTGCGTTCTCTTTCCTCTTGGTTGTGGGGTTGGCCTAGGCTGGGCTGCTGCGTTCTCTTTCCTCTTGGTTGTGGGGTTGGCCTAGGCTGGGCTGCTGCGTTCTCTTTGCTCTTGGTTGTGGGGTTGGCCTAGGCTGGGCTGCTGCGTTCTCTTTCCTCTTGGTTGTGGGGTTGGCCTAGGCTGGGCTGCTGCGTTCTCTTTCCTCTTGGTTGTGGGGTTGGCCTAGGCTGGGCTGCTGCGTTCTCTTTCCTCTTGGTTGTGGGGTTGGCCTAGGCTGGGCTGCTGCCTTCTCTTTGCTCTTGGTTGTGGGGTTGGCCTAGGCTGGGCTGCTGCGTTCTCTTTGCTCTTGGTTGTGGGGTTGGCCTAGGCTGGGCTGCTGCACTCTCTTTCCTCTTGGTTGTGGGGTTGGCCTAGGCTGGGCTGCTGCGCTCTCTTTCCTCTTGGTTGTGGGGTTGGCCTAGGCTGGGCTGCTGCGTTCTCTTTCCTCTTGGTTGTGGGGTTGGCCTAGGCTGGGCTGCTGCATTCTCTTTGCTCTTGGTTGTGGGGTTGGCCTAGGCTGGGCTGCTGTGTTCTCTTTGCTCTTGGTTGTGGGGTTGGCCTAGGCTGGGCTGCTGCGTTCTCTTTGCTCTTGGTTGTGGGGTTAGGCTGGGCTGCTGCGTTCTCTTTGCTCTTGGTTGTGGGGTTGGCCTAGGCTGGGCTGCTGCGTTCTCTTTGCTCTTGGTTGTGGGGTTAAGCTGGGCTGCTGCGTTCTCTTTGCTCTTGGTTGTGGGGTTGGCCTAGGCTGGGCTGCTGCATTCTCTTTGCTCTTGGTTGTGGGGTTAGGCTGGGCTGCTGCGTTCTCTTTGCTCTTGGTTGTGGGGTTGGCCTAGGCTGGGCTGCTGCGTTCTCTTTGCTCTTGGTTGTGGGGTTGGCCTAGGCTGGGCTGCTGCGTTCTCTTTGCTCTTGGTTGTGGGGTTAGGCTGGGCTGCTGCGTTCTCTTTGCTCTTGGTTGTGGGGTTGGCCTAGGCTGGGCTGCTGCGTTCTCTTTGCTCTTGGTTGTGGGGTTGGCCTAGGCTGGGCTGCTTTCTCTTTGCTCTTGGTTGTGGGGTTGGCCTAGGCTGGGCTGCTGCACTCTCTTTCCTCTTGGTTGTGGGGTTGGCCTAGGCTGGGCTGCTGCGCTCTCTTTCCTCTTGGTTGTGGGGTTGGCCTAGGCTGGGCTGCTGCGTTCTCTTTCCTCTTGGTTGTGGGGTTGGCCTAGGCTGGGCTGCTGCATTCTCTTTGCTCTTGGTTGTGGGGTTGGCCTAGGCTGGGCTGCTGTGTTCTCTTTGCTCTTGGTTGTGGGGTTGGCCTAGGCTGGGCTGCTGCGTTCTCTTTGCTCTTGGTTGTGGGGTTAGGCTGGGCTGCTGCGTTCTCTTTGCTCTTGGTTGTGGGGTTGGCCTAGGCTGGGCTGCTGCGTTCTCTTTGCTCTTGGTTGTGGGGTTAAGCTGGGCTGCTGCGTTCTCTTTGCTCTTGGTTGTGGGGTTGGCCTAGGCTGGGCTGCTGCATTCTCTTTGCTCTTGGTTGTGGGGTTAGGCTGGGCTGCTGCGTTCTCTTTGCTCTTGGTTGTGGGGTTGGCCTAGGCTGGGCTGCTGCGTTCTCTTTGCTCTTGGTTGTGGGGTTGGCCTAGGCTGGGCTGCTGCGTTCTCTTTGCTCTTGGTTGTGGGGTTAGGCTGGGCTGCTGCGTTCTCTTTGCTCTTGGTTGTGGGGTTGGCCTAGGCTGGGCTGCTGCGTTCTCTTTCCTCTTGGTTGTGGGGTTGGCCTAGGCTGGGCTGCTGCGTTCTCTTTGTTCTTGGTTGTGGGGTTGGCCTAGGCTGGGCTGCTGCGTTCTCTTTGTTCTTGGTTGTGGGGTTGGCCTAGGCTGGGCTGCTGCGTTCTCTTTGCTCTAGGTTGTGGGGTTGGCCTAGGCTGGGCTGCTGCGTTCTCTTTCCTCTTGGTTGTGGGGTTGGCCTAGGCTGGGCTGCTGCCTTCTCTTTGCTCTTGGTTGTGGAGTTGGCCTAGGCTGGGCTGCTGCGTTCTCTTTGCTCTTGGTTGTGGGGTTGGCCTAGGCTGGGCTGCTAGGTTCTCTTTCCTCTTGGTTGTGGGGTTGGCCTAGGCTGGGCTGCTGCGTTCTCTTTCCTCTTGGTTGTGGGGTTGGCCTAGGCTGGGCTGCTGCGTTCTCTTTCCTCTTGGTTGTGGGGTTGGCCTAGGCTGGGCTGCTGCGTTCTCTTTGCTCTTGGTTGTGGGGTTAGGCTGGGCTGCTGCTTTCTCTTTACTCTTGGTTGTGGGGTTGGCCTAGGCTGGGCTGCTGCGTTTTCTTTGCTCTTGGTTGTGGGGTTGGCCTAGGCTGGGCTGCTGCGTTCTCTTTGCTCTTGGTTGTGGGGTTGGCCTAGGCTGGGCTGCTGCGTTCTCTTTGCTCTTGGTTGTGGGGTTGGCCTAGGCTGGGCTGCTGCGTTCTCTTTGTTCTATTCCAGTCCCCCAGTATTCCAGCCCCCCAGTATTCCAGCCACCCCAGCCTTGATAGCCTGGCTCGGGGCCCACCAAAGCCCAAAGACAAAACCCTGTCAAATGACTCCAGATGGATGAACAGCAGAAAATGACAGTATTCTGTGAAGAATGCTGATTTGGTCGGTGGTCACATGGGTCTTCTATCAGCGGAGGCTTTGAGATAAAGAACCCAGATAAGACAAGAGGAGAGGAGGCCTGGGCAGTGTCGGCTGCACAGGCCTGGTGGTCCAGCACATAGCAGTGTGTGTGTTTATGAGGCTGTCAAAACAGGAATATTACACCACAGGGTCGTCAGGAAACTAATTGGGTAACAAAGACCATTTCCCGTCCTGGAGCCCCATCTTTTAACAGTCCGTGTGCTGAGACCGTGATAAGGGAATTCACGTCTAATACATTTAGTGGGGGCAAGTTCACCATCTTTATCTTATTTACCTACCTCAGTGTAAATATGGCCGGTCTTTAAAGGGGATTTATTAAGACCCCCGTTTCTCTAAAGTGCACGCGAGAATCAAACTGTTTCTGTGTCATAGGTATACAATCAAATGATTATGTTTCTGTGTCATAGGTATACAATCAAATGATTATGTTTCTGTGTCATAGGTATACAATCAAATGATTATGTTTCTGTGTCGTAGGTATACAATCAAATGATTATGTTTCTGTGTCATAGGTATACAATCAAATGATTATGTTTCTGTGTCGTAGGTATACAATCAAATGATTATGTTTCTGTGTCATAGGTATACAATCAAATGATTATGTTTCTGTGTCATAGGTATACAATCAAATGATTATGTTTCTGTGTCATAGGTATACAATCAAATGATTGTTTCTGTGTCATAGGTATACAATCAAATGATTATGTTTCTGTGTCATAGGTATACAATCAAATGATTATGTTTCTGTGTCATAGGTATACAATCACATGATTATGTTTCTGTGTCATAGGTATACAATCAAATGATTATGTTTCTGTGTCAATACAATCAAATGATTATGTTTCTGTGTCATAGGTATACAATCAAATGATTATGTTTCTGTGTCATAGGTATACAATCAAATGATTATGTTTCTGTGTCATAGGTATACAATCAAATGATTATGTTTCTGTGTCATAGGTATACAATCAAATGATTATGTTTCTGTGTCATAGGTATACAATCAAATGATTATGTTTCTGTGTCATAGGTATACAATCAAATGATTATGTTTCTGTGTCATAGGTATACAATCAAATGATTATGTTTCTGTGTCATAGGTATACAATCAAATGATTATGTTTCTGTGTCATAGGTATACAATCAAATGATTATGTTTCTGTGTCATAGGTATACAATCAAATGATTATGTTTCTGTGTCATAGGTATACAATCAAATGATTATGTTTCTGTGTCATAGGTATACAATCAAATGATTATGTTTCTGTGTCATAGGTATACAATCAAATGATTATGTTTCTGTGTCATAGGTATACAATCAAATGATTATGTTTCTGTGTCATAGGTATACAATCAAATGATTATGTTTCTGTGTCATAGGTATACAATCAAATGATTATGATTCATGTATTCAAATGATTATGTTTCTGTGTCATAGGTATACAATCAAATGATTATGTTTCTGTGTCATAGGTATACAATCAAATGATTATGTTTCTGTGTCATAGGTATACAATCAAATGATTATGTTTCTGTGTCATAGGTATACAATCAAATGATTATGTTTCTGTGTCATAGGTATACAATCAAATGATTATGTTTCTGTGTCATAGGTATACAATCAATCAGATGATTATGTTTCTGTGTCATAGGTATACAATTAAATGATTATGTTTCTGTGTCATAGGTATACAATTAAATGATTATGTTTCTGTGTCATAGGTATACAATCAAATGATTATGTTTCTGTTATAGGTATACAATCAAATGATTATGTTTCTGTGTCATAGGTATACAATCAAATGATTATGTTTCTGTGTCATAGGTATACAATCAAATGATTATGTTTCTGTGTCATAGGTATACAATCAAATGATTATGTTTCTGTGTCATAGGTATACAATCAAATGATTATGTTTCTGTGTCATAGGTATACAATCAGATGATTATGTTTCTGTGTCATAGGTATACAATTAAATGATTATGTTTCTGTGTCATAGGTATACAATTAAATGATTATGTTTCTGTGTCATAGGTATACAATCAAATGATTATGTTTCTGTGTCATAGGTATACAATCAAATGATTATGTTTCTGTGTCATAGGTATACAATCACATGATTATGTTTCTGTGTCATAGGTATACAATCAAATGATTATGTTTCTGTGTCATAGGTATACAATCAAATGATTATGTTTCTGTGTCATAGGTATACAATCAAATGATTATGCAAATATCAGTAGGTAAGGATTTTTCTGCGGTTCAGGGATGGCCATGAGGGTTGTGCAAAATAGCTTCCTTAATGCCACGTAGATGCTTTTTTTATTGCATCGTGATTTCTGACTTCACAGAGAAGAAATAAGAGTTCAAAGGAATGTATTAAAATCCAAGGCTGTACCTTAAAGGGGCATGGATGTTTATCCAGGCTTTATTCAAGCATCTTCTTGCCTTGAATGTGATTGTTTGTCTTCACTGACTTCTGACTGCTCCTAGGTCTGTGTTTATGTGTGGAGGGATAGCTTGTGACCTTAATGGCTGATAGACTGTGTCTCTTCATGTCTTCTTTGAACAAAGGCCCCTCCGTGTGTTTATTCCTGTGTGTTTAAAGTGGAGCTGTCCGGAGTATGAGCCACCTGGATGGTTCAGTGACCCTGGGGGAACAGTAATGTACCGTACAGGTGAACACATCGCTGGCTGTCGCTTCTCTATTATGTGCTCACATAGGGCTCTGCTCCTGGAGCCATGAGAAACTAAGTTACATGCAAAGATCAAACAAGTCCCCAATTGAATTCAAATAGCGAGAACTGAGGCGTTCAATGTTATTTCTCTGACCGAAGCCAAACAGAAGAAAGACGTGCATGTACAGGATGTGTACCTCCTAGTCATTATTAAGTAGTGAAGCGTGCATTACAAATTCTATGTTCTCTTTCTTCCCTACGTCAAATAATGATACATAGGCTACACATTATATTCTGTATCTGCAACTTGCAGTTCATGGATTAACATATGAATTTGAATGAAACGTCCACTTCAGCCAAACAACTGGTTGGTGAACAGGGACAATAGACCAGCCAGCGATGTGTTCATATGCCAAAGGCCCGTACTTTGTATGTTGCAGTAAGGAGGAGATGATCATAATTGCATTGCTGATGTGTTTTAGTTATTTTCATATATTGTCATTTAAACATTTTGTTCATCAAACCTCCCATATCTACTTCCTCACATAACTCCTCCCATATATATATATAAAGAGAGAGACATAGAAAGAGAGACATAGAAAGAGAGAGAGAGAGAGGGACATAAAGAGAGACAAGAGAGAGAGGGGAAAAAAGTAGATCTTCCACTACACTGGATGGGTTTGGAGTTAGAGCAGCTCTTACTGCCTGGAGGTTTGGGAGAATGGAGGATGCTTGGAACTCATTGCTTTCCCTCACTCACTCCTTTTTGCTGTCATATTGTAATGATCAATCAACATACACTCAATGTGGTATCTAAGACTCAAGGTCCCTTATTGTCCATATGTGGTTACAATCAGGAACAGATACATTCAAACAAGTAAGAACAGATAGGATGTCATTTAATTGATCAAATACTGTATGTATATTTCCCATGGCTGCCATGATCTACAAAGGCAACTCAAGGCACAGCAATGGTAGCTGCCATTATAGCAACAACAACTAAAGGCAGAGTGATTGGTGTCCTTTTAAAGATTCCAGGAACAGAATTGAACAAAGTTGAAAAGAGAAAGATGTGTGTGTGGGGAGGAGGGGGGTAGAAAAGAAAAAAAGCCTTATTTTGCACTCAAGCAGTAAACTAACTGCAGCACAGAGCGAGCGCAGGAAGAGAGAAGATTTCTGCCAAATTATCTCCCACCTCACATTTGCTCTTAGGCAAGCAGTTTAAAAGCCAAGCGATTGAGCCAGTGATCCAATTTGAAATGCAGAAATGATTAGAGCAGCTTGCCTCATTTCATATCGAAATGCTCTGATTTTTGACAGGGCAGCAGCCAAGATCTATCTCTACAGGGAATTAGTGTCGAATTTTTGCATATTTCTGTTATTTAGTCTCCCAATAGCAGATGCTACTGTAGGGAGAGAGAGAGAAAGAAAGCTACATGAAGGCACTGTATCATGTTATTGGGGCATATGTAACTGTACTACCGTTGGAGATGGAGAGAATGGCTTGAAATGAGACCTGAGAAATGGAGGCATTGGAAGCATTTTCCAGTTCATGTGGGATGTTGACAGATAATCGTGTTTTTTTTAGAGTTAAATTAAAGGAAAATATACATAAATATCCATATACTGAATATGAGCTTCTATACATGCAGAGAAACTTGGAGATGGATTGAAAGAGAAATGGTTTTGGCCATTTATTCGACAGAAAGACCCTGGCAAGTCATCCGTCCTTGAGGCTAAAGAAATATTAATATGGGAATGAGATAACGAGGGCTAGAGGAAAATCTCCTCTAATGAAATTTCCAGTTGACCACATGCAATTTGTTTCATCGCGGTGAACAACTAATTGCAATGGACGTTATCAAGGTGTGTGCTGTAGTATGCTGTAAATAGGTGCAAATCCTTTATCCCTATATACCCCCACCGCAGTAACATATCATGTAGAAACTAGACATAACACATCCATAAGCTTTTCTGCTCTTCATTTCATATAAAGGGCTAACCCCTTATATGGACATGACACATCAAAACTATTAGTGGCATGTTGTTCAAATATGAACGTTGGGTCAAGCGCTGTGTGTGGGAGTGTAAAACACAGAGAGATGAACTGAAGGAATGAAACCTGCTGCTTCTTCTACTATTTATGTTTCTCACTGAAGAAAAAAAACATATTTATACTGAATTTAAGGACTAGTTTCATTTAAGGAACCGAATACAAATTATTGAAATATAAAAACTGAAATATGTATTTTCTAAGTAAAATGCTATATATATATATATATATATATATATATATATATATATATATATATATATATATATATATGCTCTGAATCATAATACAAATATATAATATAATATAAATAAATATATATATATATATATATAGCATATATATATATATATATTATAAATATATAAATATAAATATTTTATATTTTTATATTTATATATTATATATTTATATCTATATATTTGTATTATGATTCAGAGCACATTTAGTATTTTATACTGTTATGTAGTGTAGTGTTTTTAATATCCATGGCTACTGGATATACAGTGGACCTTTTTAAGCAAAACAACAAGTAGAATATATCGTAAAGATGCTCAGACTAAAACGGGGTTTGATTTCTCTACAGTTGGGGATCAGGACAGATACAGTACTACAGTTGTGACCTTGGTAGAAAAAAAGATGAGGAAAGAATCATTCCCACCAAGGATTGATATGGATTTCCCCTCTGGCCTGAGAGTTGCCCAGTGGTGGTGAAATGGGCAGTGGTGATATCATTAGCTTGTTTACACAGGAAACCAGGGAGTTAGGAGGAAGCTGAGTGTCACAAGCCACTTTCTTCCTCACCTCCTTCAGCTGATCTGAGGATCATGGTATCAAGGAGGGATTAGTAGTGACTTGGGATTTGTGTGATTGGTTAATTTATTGCGGTGATGGCAGGTCTTTCATCTATGGCAACATTTAATCAGCCCAGCCACAGAGGCTATTACAGGTTAGCTCCTGTCTGGAGTCAGTCCGGCGCTGCCATCAACTCCATCACAATTCCCCTGAAAATTCCAAATTATCTGGAACAGGCTTTAGCTTCTCAGTAATAAAAATTAGAACAGATTCCTGATAGAAGCTTTTCCTCACACAGTGCCAATTATAAATAGCTCGGGCTCTGCCTTTGGAAGGAAGGAGGAAAAATCCACTATGAGAGATGTGCAATGGAACTTATCGCTCAGCCCCTGCTCTTCGCTCTGATCCAAATCCGTGTGGCTGAAAATTTATATTAGATTTTATCACAGAGGCCTAAGTCTAGAAAAATCAATGAAGGTTATCTTTTATGTTGCAGCAACTTGTGGAAATATTGATTTTCATTTTATAGCGACTTTGGAGCATCAGTTTGTAATCACTTCCTCGCTGACTACACTGTTTTGGTAACTGTATCTTTTACACGTTGGTTGAACGGTAACAGGGCTCCGAAAAAAACCCTGGGAGAGTATTGAAACCACTGGAGTGAGGAAACAGGGTGGACAAACCACAACACACCATGAGGAGGAAGGGTGGATGGTTTTCAACACTTATCCATGACTTTACTTTATAAAGTGACACATTTTGTCACATTTATTTTCCATCTAATTTACTGTAGATACTTCAAATGTCCCTGTTTTATTTTATTGAAGAAACAACATGTAGGGACAGAGTTAATTCATACATTTTCAAATTTGAGCATCACCATTGTTTCTACTTTTTTTTTCTTTGATCTGATTGGATTAGTAAATCCACCTATTTTAATTTCTGTGAATGGTGGTGGACACTCTTAATCACTGTCAATAAAATTCAGAGTCCTCTGATCTGTAGAATAGCTAGTCTTAATATTAGTCTGAATGAAACTTTATTCTATGTGGCTATGGATTTTAAAGCCGGTGGTGTTGATGTTGTAATATCCAATAGGGGTCAGTATTATTTGCTGCTCTGAATACATTTATTCATGAGGAAGTGGAACAGCACAGAGTCACTGTTGTACGTCACATTCCTTAGTTGTGATTGGTAGTTAGAGAAAGGGGTATGTTTTTATTTTGTATACATCCCCCTCACTCCAGAGAAATCAACATGTTCTGCTTGTCACTCTGGCTTTGTCTGAAGCTTTGACTACATATGCACTGTGTTTACTGTATAGGAAGAGGGCATTCATTTAAGGATAATATGCTCCTCCCCTTGGTGACATCATTGTGTGTTATATCCAGAATACAGCTTCTCTACATTCCTTTGTCTGAAATTCTTCAAAACTCCAACATAGTCATTATTTAGAGTAGTACATTTTTATGAATAGCACATTTAAATTTCAGCAAAATGAAAAATACAGCTATATGATAAATTGTACATTATTTTGATAAATGTATTCAGTTCATTTATTAAGTTTAGTTTTATTAATAAGTTATGTTATGACGATTTTGACAATTAATCGTTATATTAAGAAAACACATAGAAACAAAAATAAATGTCAGTAATGTAAATAATTCAAATTCAAATACAATTTTAAAGGAAATCTAATCCAGTAAATATGTTTGCTTTCTTATGATATTTCTAATGTTGAAAACTATACCCATATATTATTATCATTAGTCTCTCCCTGGTGAGAGGCAGTGTAATATGGTGAATTCCCAGAAGGCCTTAGAGACTAGACAGACAGGAAGAGGGGAAGAAGAAGCCTCACACAGCTAAATCAGAGAGATGGCCCCCAGTCTGGAGATCTGACAAAGGGTTCACCTGATTCTCATTTTAGATAGTTGTCGTAGCAACAATCAGATCCGTCTCCTTTGCTCCTTTTGACAGGGTTGTAAGATTTACAGGTTCGCTGAAGATATACGACTTTATTGTCAGGCTAATTTGAGATGTGAAATAGAGGACGGCTTAAATGACAGAGGTCTCTCTCTGTTCCTCTGCCAGGGTGGGATAAGATACCTAAATATTAAGGAATGAGAAAATCAACAGACACAATGTGCTGTTCACTAGGTGTTTGATCCGTCTGACTGGCACAAGTCCACCATTGCTTCGAGCTGCTATGTAAGAACTAGAGTTGAGGTTTTCTTTTCATTTTATACATATTGTTTCATTTGTGTGTGACAGACTGACTGAAATCAGTGCCCATATGCTGTCTACACTTTAGTTATTGAATGTAGCCGACAGTATTTCTGTTTTCTCAGAAAGAGAGAGAGCCCTCTAATCCTCAGTCACTAGTAACGGAACATTTCTGTGTGTGCTTCACCCACGTGCACAATAAATCATCTTTTGTGTGTATCTGTGCCAATTCAGACCTTTAACGTGTGAAAGTGGCGTTTGCATTTATCCTTGAAGGGTTGTTGCTGCCTTTCTGAAGAAATATCTGAAACACATAGTGACGACTTGTGCTCTTCTGTTGCATTGGGCAGATGGATGGTGTCTCATGGCAGCCTGTTTCAAATGGAAAAATAAATGAAGTGTCGAGAAGAGATTTCACCCCAGACCATTTTCTCTTAGCTAAACCATTTCTGTAACACCCTAATGAAGGAGGGCCTGGGGGTTAAAAAGTAATGGCCTTGAAATACTGACATTTTGCCTGCTAGCAATAGGCTACTGTAACGACTACCCAAGGAAGATGCTTCTACCTTCTCCATGAGCACTGAAGATCTACTCTTGGCTTTCATTACCCTTTGTAAAAATAAAAATAAATCAATTTAAAAAATAAAATAGAATAGAAAATCATATGAAAATAAATAGAAAGGCCTTTCCAATCTGACCGAGCCCTCTCCATGTCTGGTTGTGAATACATTTAGCTGGGGCCACAGTATCTATCTCCCTGTTTTCCTTCCATACAAATAACTTAAAGCACCAACGCTTGACCCGAGCCCAGAAGAAAAATGATGTTACACATTCAGAATAATTTGCCGGCATATTATAAGACGTAGCCTCAATCGCCCTTTGAAATGGATACTGATTCTTTAAATTCTTCCCTGGCTGTTTCAGGAAATAGTGAGATCCCAGCGATAGCGCAGCACAATGTGCCTAAAGTTCACTCCTGAACACTCGCCTCCTTCACTCTAAAAGTCATCGGCATTCTGGGCATCCGAGATCTTCTTAATCTGGGAGATCTGATACTGTATCATTGGGATCATAGGGTCCAGGCGTTAACAGCACTGTATGCCCCCCCCCCCACTCCAACCACTCTCCTACCCCAACTGCCCCCACCACCTTGCTCCCATTCCTCTGCCCCAACCCTCTCAATTCCCAAATCTTCTCATTGCGGGGAGAAGCAGAGGACCTACTAGTTTATAGAATGACCCTGTTTATGTCTTGCAGAGAAGAAGAGGAAGCATAACTTGGTGGCTATTAGTTAATTATTGTTTGTTTAATCACCAAAATAAGCAAATGATTAGTGTTTGTTATCTGTCCCTGTCCAGAAGATGAAGAGCTGTGTGCCGGTGGTGCTCAGCGCGGGCCCCAGGTGGCTGCTGGATGTGACTTGGCAAGGAGCAGAAGACAACAAAAATAACTGTGTGGTGTACAGCAAAGGTAAGCTCAATCTCCAGACTGTTATATACAGTCTGTTATCTCCCTAACAACACCACAGCAGCCAAACACACTGTCTGACACACAATCCCCCCACTTAAATTCTGCTGTCTGTCTGTCTCTCACTGTCTTTCAATCCAAAACATTTTTTTTGACATCCCTCTGAAGTCATTTAGTGTATCAACCCAAAAGTCTTGATTAGGAACGGGAAAACAACATGTGACAAAGTCAGTGGTTTTAGATTTCACAAGGTAAATATATTAATTAGCTTGTTGTGCTCAGTCTGAGTGAATTCCTCTCTGGTCACAAATCACAATTGCCCCAAATTATTATGTAGACGATAATCTGAAACTTGCTAATGGCATATCTCTCTTTTTATGTAATGTGGGGTTACTGGGTGTGACCGTAGAGGTTGTTAGTCTCCAATCACAGTGAAATAAAAATGAGGGATTTAGTTGCTGTCTGATACAGCTAGAATGCCCTTATTAGGCAAGCTCAAAATGGCTGCCCATCCATAGTTCATGATTGGGCTTCAGGTTACTGATTGTAAAATGCTAATACTGCACACTGACAGTAGCGTCTTCAGACTTCAGTCTTTATGAAAGCACTGTGCTGCTGACTGGCTGCTGCAGCCCATAATTGGGTCTTGACGGGTGTATCCAGAGACACACAGGCACATAAATAAGTAAAGATGCTTGAATTCAAAAGGGATGCAAGAAGTGGTTTGTATTTATTCCGTTTTCTAAATGATTACCCTGTGAGTAGACTCACGAAGGAGCTGAAATGGAGGTTCTTCCCCTCAAAGTGAATCAGAGCGGGAACTGGGATTTGCAGCCCGGATTTTCATTCGGTCTCCCAATTCTCATCTACTAATCACTAGACTGCACTGGGGAGTTATCCTCTTAACCGGCTACTTAACTTTGTGCTCTTTATCACCAAATCATTCAAGTTTATGATAAGCTGTTAAAGGAGATTATGCACTTCTTTAAAAATCTCCTAATCTGAATATATGAAACAAAAAAGGGAGTAATAACAGGATTTGGTCTCGTTTAGTTAAGTCTGTCATTTCCCCTCGCCGTCTTCATAGTGATTATAGAACCCATCCCAGATGTAGTTGCAGTACTGCCATCATCTCACACAGACGGACGTTATGGATCTGTGATCACCTCTGTAGCATTGTCCTTCATATCCCCTTGTTCATAGCATCTAGTTGACCCTTATTCAATTAGAAAAGGAAGTGATGTGAAAGTCGGACCAAAAAGAGGATTCCCCCAGTGAGAGCCGTTTGTGTTGTATTAGTACAGAGCTGCTAAACCTTTCTCCACAATCACACGCCTGCCAAGACATAATAGATGATATAGAGGGGTAAAATACTGAAAAATACAATGAATTTCAATTTGGAAATATTTGGATAATATTTGTCACCTTACTATGTGTAGTCATTTTGAGACAAAATCTGTAGACCGAGACAGAATCAGCATCCATCCAGTTTTTCTCATTCTATGGTCCCAGACAGAATCTCTCTAGTTATCCTATGTATGTGGCCCCAGACAGAATCTCTCTAGTTATTCTATGTATGTGGCCCCAGACAGAATCTCTCTAGTTATTCTATGTATGTGGCCCCAGACAGAATCTCTCTAGTTATCCTATGTATGTGGCCCCAGACAGAATCGCTCTAGTTATTCTATGTATGTGGCCCCAGACAGAATCTCTCTAGTTATTCTATGTATGTGGCCCCAGACAGAATCTCTCTAGTTATTCTATGTATGTGGCCCCAGACAGAATCGCTCTAGTTATTCTATGTATGTGGCCCCAGACAGAATCTCTCTAGTTATTCTATGTATGTGGCCCCAGACAGAATCGCTCTAGTTATTCTATGTATGTGGCCCCAGACAGAATCTCTCTAGTTATTCTATGTATGTGGCCCCAGACAGAATCTCTCTAGTTATTCTATGTATGTGGCCCCAGACAGAATCTCTCTAGTTATTCTATGTATGTGGCCCCAGACAGAATCTCTCTAGTTATTCTATGTATGTGGCCCCAGACAGAATCGCTCTAGTTATCCTATGTATGTGGCCCCAGACAGAATCTCTCTAGTTATTCTATGTATGTGGCCCCAGACAGAATCTCTCTAGTTATTCTATGTATGTGGCCCCAGACAGAATCTCTCTAGTTATTCTATGTATGTGGCCCCAGAGAGAATATCTGTAGTTATTGTACAGAATCTATTTAGTTATTGTATTTCTATGGCCCCAGAGAGAATATCTGTAGTTATTGTACAGAATATATTTAGTTATTGTACAGAATCTATTTAGTTATTGTATTTCTATGGCCCCAGAGAGAATATCTGTAGTTATTGTACAGAATATATTTAGTTATTGTACAGAATCTATTTAGTTAATGTATTTCTATGGCCCCAGAGAGAATATCTGTAGTTATTGTACAGAATCTATTTAGTTATTGTATTTCTATGGCCCCAGAGAGAATATCTTTAGTTATTGTACAGAATCTATTTAGTTATTGTATTTCTATGGCCCCAGAGAGAATATCTGTAGTTATTGTACAGAATATATTTAGTTATTGTACAGAATCTATTTAGTTAATGTATTTCTATGGCCCCAGAGAGAATATCTGTAGTTATTGTACAGAATATATTTAGTTATTGTATTTCTATGGCCACAGAGAGAATATCTGTAGTTATTGTACAGAATATATTTAGTTATTGTATTTCTATGGCCACAGAGAGAATATCTGTAGTTATTGTACAGAATATATTTAGTTATTGTATTTCTATGGCCATAGAGAGAATATCTGTAGTTATTGTACAAAATATATTTAGTTATTGTATTTCTATGGCCCCAGAGAGAATATCTGTAGTTATTGTACAGAATCTATTTAGTTATTGTATTTCTATGGCCACAGAGAGAATATCTGTAGTTATTGTACAAAATATATTTAGTTATTGTATTTCTATGGCCCCAGAGAGAATATCTGTAGTTATTGTACAGAATCTATTTAGTTATTGTATTTCTATGGCCCCAGAGAGAATTACTGTAGTTAGCTCCACATAGACACCAGACAGTGCAGAATGACTCAGTGATGACTCCCTCTCTGCATGAAGCAGACACACAGAGCCATAGGGCCTCAGTGTTTACATCTCTCACCAAGTGTTGCTGTTTGTCTGTTTGTCTGTTTTGCGCTAAGAAAGGCAGTTGACTTATGGTAATCAGTGGACATCTCAATATACTGCATGTTCATTGGTTCTCACTGAATATGGCTACTTGGCTCGTGTTCCAATCATCTTGGCTTTCTTGAGCTCTGTCTCAGACATCTTCTGTGCATGGTGAGGAGTGCCTCTCAAAGAGAGAAATGATTCCCAACGGACTGATGCAGTCCAACAGTGTGTAATGTATAATACATGCTAGTTCACCGTGAACAAGAACTATGTGGGTTTGGTGGAATCCCCATTGGGCTGCCCCGGGCGTCCAGCAGAAAACACACTACCACGGTTACCACATATCTACTATTAGACATGGGATTTTATTTCATTCTGTCCTGTGTCCTGGTTCTACTAAATGTCCCTTTTTTAATGATTTGCCACTCACTGTCTCTATCATTTTGTTGTTGATATTGACCAACGACACACTGTATAACGAGACATTTCTAAACCTACATTTCCACTGAGAGTTTACCCTATCAACTACGGCTATATACTGTAGGTTGTTATGTCTATGTTTCATATGCCCACAGTTTGTGTTCAATATATATTACTTTAAAATGAAGAATGTCTACCAATTCCCCCTTGAAGACGTGATAATATAAAAAGTGGAATAAACTTATCTGTTTTTACCAGGCTGTCGTTCTATCAGTAGCACCAGAAACAGTAAGCATACAGTGCTGTTTGTTTTACATTAGCCTCCCATGCAGACAGCCAGTATACTGTAGTACCTCAGCACAGAGCACAGCAGTCAGCCATTACTAAAACTCTCAACTTGACTGCTGCACCCACTCATTATCGAGAAATCCACCTGGAACCTCCACAATGCTCCGCGCCACACATGGACAGTTTCTCTGAACCACTGACGTTTTCTAGAAACAGGCAGCGAGTCAGTGGAGTAATTACACATTACAGTAACGCAGAGGGAGGGAGGGAACTGGGGGAGAATTGGATAGGGAGAGAGTGAGAGAGCGACAGGGAATTGAGAGAGAGCAAGTCAGAGAGGGAGGATATCAGTGGAGAATTGGTACATTTGATGAACAATATGGAAGTGTTTATTAATTCACGAAGAAATGCATATAATTTAATTGCATAATTTTTTTGGCGTTTTCATTATTCCACTATTGAATCAAAAGAGCAACGTTCAGTATATTAAAACAAAAAGAAACAAAGATGAAATGGGACAATAAAATGATATATAATTTCAGGATCACTCCTATCCACAATGCCATGAAATACAGTGCCTCATCCCTCAAATAAGTCCATTTCCAATGCTCTAATTTTATTGATTTATTTTTCTTATTGTTTGCCTTTTATAGAGAGAACATAATGCCTCCGAGACTGGACATCCACCAATCATTCTGCATGTCTTACAGTTCGTCAGACTTCTTGGTACCTACTGTCCACACATTACATGTATATCATCATTACCAGAATGACAGTAAAGTCAGTATGGCTGTATTCAACTCAGAGCTCTCCTATTGTGCTCCACCATTATCACCTGATATCTGAGCCCTTAGAAACTCACCTGGGCTCTGCCTTGATATTATGTCCTACTATTCTAAGGTCACCTGAGTTTTTCTAACGTAAGCCTCTTAAGCGGACCACATCCAGTTACAACATGTCCAATATGTCTCTGGAGAAAGTCGGCCATTGTTGGAGTGGAAATTGACCAATGTACTGGAGCGTTTTGCATAAGCCTATACGTTGTAGAATTAGACTGTAACTCACTGCAGTGTCTGTCTGTTACTTCATGTTCACTAAGTCCTCGCCATCAGATCCCTTTTCTCACTCGTCCGTTGTTCACACGCTCTTCGCCAGAGACCTCGGAGGTGAACTTGCGGGACATGGTTAGATATTTTTAGATTCATTTCTCATCAACTGAAATCTTAACTGTCTTTCCACAGTAATTTTGAAATTGGATCTGATTTTTTTTAAATATTCTGTCCAAAACAAAATAGGGAGAATTCAGAATAAGATATAGTCTTGGTTTAAAAAGGGGGAAATATATCGTAAAAACTGTTTGGGACTGGGGGAGAGGAGAGAGAGTACTGTAACAGTTCAGATTGAATTCATTTCAACCCTCCCTTTTAAAACAACTGCGGCAAATAGGAGTTGCTGAGGTTATTATCTGTTATCTGGGAACATGGGGAAATAGTGACTGAATAATAACTAAACAACTGACACAATGTCAAAATTGTATTATCAGTGTATTAAAACAAAATTGTACCCTAAAGGAGGCCCCACCACAGCTCAGAGCAGCAGAGTAATTATGTTGAATTAAAATACAACAGAGATCAACAGAATCGTTTTCATTAGGAAATGATTATTGATTCCGCGGCAACAATAATTGATTGCACTGAGCCAGGCGATAACTGCACGGTCAGGCTGGAGGGAGCGGAGGGCTCAGACTGTACCGTGGCTGTAGTGTAATATTAACTGACTGTGGCAGGCAGGGGTAGAGTATTGTACTGCAAGACTGGACTGGAGGCTGGTGATGGTAGGGAGGGGGGTGTTAAGGACAGCAGACTTCATTATATAGAATGTGAGAAGACTTAGCATCCTACACATCATGCATAAGCACACAGACCTAAATGCACACACACACACACACACACACACACACACACACACACACACACACACACACACACACACACACACACACACACACACACACACATACACATGTTTGTTCTTGCTTCATTCAGCATAGACAGTGAAAGGCAGCCCAGACTCTTCCTCCGAATGCCTTTTATGTGCATTGTTCCCTGACTGTTGGTGGAGGCAGACAGGCGGGCGGCTGGCCTCCCCCTGCAACACCACCACACACAGACACCAGACACCAGGCTCTGTCTGTCACGGCCCCCACTCTATGAACATCCACCACAAACAAACCACAAACCACAATGCACCCAAATTAGGACGTTTCCACAAACACTCATTAACCTAAACCTAATTGTGACACACAGAAAAGACAGAAGAAAACAACAAGTGAAAGTGATGGGCAGCACTGATGACAAACAGAAGAGAGGAGAGGCACGCTGTATGTGTTTCATCCATCACTCTCCCCAGTCAGGCACTATGTTGTCGTTGCAGTAGAGGACAACACAGACAGACGGCCGCGCGTCCTTGTATCAATGCCACTGAGGGTGCCGTGTCACGCTAACGAGCGTGTAGCCTAGCTGGCCGCTCTCCCTCCCTCCATAGCAGGAGGGTTTGACTCACTCTGCCATTCACTCTGCATATTTAAATGCCTTGTAAAGCTTAAGTAGACCCACTTTTCCATGTCAGGGCAGCGTTCAATCCTGCTGTGCCCATTAATTATGATACCATTGTGCTCCGGTGTGGCTAATAAGAGTGATGTATTGCACCCTTGTGGCATTATAATCATGTCTAGTGAAGTACCTGGACTGTCTGAGCACTAGGCTTCTCCTTAGAGCACTTGGGTAAAAAGCCTACTCTCCTCTCCTGTCCAGGGTCGGTTAATGGGCTTGTTCTGGAGAGTGGGCTGTTGATTTAGCTTTAGCATAATTGTATAATCGATGATGAGAAATGCCTGTGTATCGATCTGGGGGAAGCAGATGGAGCTGTCTGTCTGTGAGCCCAGCAGGGATTTTAAAGCTCTTCCCTGAATGAGGTCCTGAGGATAGGAGCTGTACAGGAGGAAACAGGGTGTGACTTTCAGACATAAAACTATTCCTCGGACATGAAAATAATGATCTGCAAGGTTTTGATTAAGAGGATCACGGTTGCTTAGTTAAAGAGTTCATTCTATGCGTCTTTAAGAGCCTCAGCCCTGGCCTGCTTTTAGAACTGTCTATGATTCACCTCTCCTTCCTGGCCGCTCGGCCTCGCCGCCCCCATCATGGCACAGCTGCCGTAAGTAGGTGTGAAAAGCATTGTCAATGTGCTTTAGGATAAAGCTCTGTGGTGGGATGCCATTGGTCACGATGAACCCCCACCCTCCTTCAGCTGCAGCAGAGGGCGAGTGGAGGAGAGGGAGAGAGAGAGGCCTTCTCCGGGTTTATTTTCATCTGCAGTAGGGGCTCAGAGTGAGAGATCAGTGGGGTGAATGAGTGTTACACACACACACACACACACACACACACACACACACACACTTAAAGCGAGGAAGAATAGCAAACTGCATGGACACCCTGCACATGGCAGAAGATTGGAAGAAAAACACTGATGAGCACTAGAATGAAGAGATACAGTATCACCTCTGTCACCCTGGTCACAATAGAATTACATTATAGGGTTCATTGCAGGGATTTCATTTGTCTCCTTCCACATTGTATGTCTCTTTATAAATACCTTTTGGAAGAAAATACATCCGATTTTCTCTGAAATAAGCGGACACAATACAAAATAGTTTTGTGGGGTCGCTTCTGTGTTGGCGGGGGAGAACTTCCTGATAACCTTTACATTCCTCTGCAGCTAATCCATTTTATTGATCGCACATCCGGCTGTGCCAATAAACATATCCCTGCAGTCTTTAGAGTGTGGTATCAGTAGGGTATCACGTTTTCTCATTGCACACCGCGCAGGAGCACACAGACATTGCTCCTCCATTGCTGGCTTATCTATGGGGTTTATGATGCTCTGGTCATGGGCTCTCAGCCATTCCACCCCTCTTAAACCCCAATGCCATATGGGTAAGGACAGGGGGACATACGGGTATAGGAGGTGGGTCACTCAGCTCCATGAAGAGAGGAGGCTGGTAGTTGTGTGGCTGTTTGGTGTGTTGGTGGCAGAGGTACGGTATGTATGGTGATGGTGAGGCCCATGCTTGGACCCCTCCCCCATCTCCCCCACCCTCCCCAACCTCAACCACCGTTCCCCATCTACCCCACTCCATGTTCCCATGCAGCTCCTGGAGTGTCAGAGCTGAGTTGACCTCTGCCTGCCTAAAGGGAGGTCGCAGTGCTCCATCGCGCTCTGTAGCACTGGGTGACAGAGATGGGTCCCCTGGCCCCTCTGTGTGAGGGTGTATGTGTGTTTACGTGAGTGCGTGTGTGTGTAGCGAGCAGAGAGCAGACATGCGTGCTGTAGGTACAGTAGTGTAGTGTGAAGACGTGTGTGTCGACCGGGTCAGACAGGGCTATCCATTCTCTGAGCCCCTGGGAGAGGGAGGGAGGGAGGGAGAGAGAGAGAGGGGGGGAGGTTGATACACTGCTTCTCTTACTCTATCAGACACTAGGTTGTGTTCCTCCATGCAGTGCAGTCAGTGGAACACATCTGTCATCTGTCCCTGTACCACTTCAGCTACTACAGGACCACTGGGGTTTGGAACGCTTCTATTCAACCAACACTGTGATGTGAGCTGTGGATGTTGTCCAATGTGGTGAGTGTGATTCTGAACTCTCTTCGTGGACTTGAATGTCAACATGTTTAAGGCCATGACTGACATGTTTTGCTGCCGTTGGTGCAGCAGTGTCCACAATGTAGAACGCATTTAGTATTGTACATGTAGTCTGAAGGATTTACAAACTGGAAGCCATAAGGAAAATGGTTGCAGACCACAATGGTTTGCTGTAGTAGGGGCAGCCACAAAGGTTTTTCAACAACATCACCTGGCCCATGACAACTACAATGGACCTCCCATTGCTATCACCCAGCCAACATGGAGCTCTAACACCCAGCTCTCCCTCCTGGTTCTGGTCGATTCGCTGGCCTTCCCTGCTAAACTAAGCCTTCTCCTTGTTGAATAGTGAGCTGGTAATGCTGTGATCCAATGCCATTTGGAGTCACTCAATCTGTCCCCCAGCTCTCAGGGAGAAGGTATCCTCAACCCCAGCCTCATGGCCTACCCTGTAATCTCCCAGCCTCCTCTCTGTTGTCGGGTACGGCGCCTGCTGCTGCCCTCTCTATCCCACAACCCACTTCGCACCTCCACCATTTTAATCCCTTTGACCCAAACCCTCAGTGTTTCCCTGTATCAACAGCTCCTGAAGATTACATCCTTCCACCTCCTGTACTGTAGTATGTGCTAGCTTCAGTAGCTAGCCTAGCGCTACTGTATTACACCCAAGCCCTGCAGTACAAGTTTTCCTCCAGCTACCACATGACAGCTAGTGCCTAAAGGCAGTCTGCAGTTAAGTCTCTAATTAACCCACTCTAGAGTATTATGGTATGCCACATTGGTCATTGCAATATAGTCACTCCACTTATACAGTCTACCCACAGTCTATACACAGTCTATTTATTTATCTGTTATTTTACCAGGTAGTTGACTGAGAACACGTTCTCATTTGCAGCAACGACCTGGGGAATAGTTACAGGGGAGAGAAGGGGGATAATGAGCCAATTGTAAACTGGGGATTATTAGGTGACCGTGATGGTTTGAGGGCCAGATTGGGAATTTAGCCAGGGGTTAACACCCCTACTCTTACGATAAGTGCCATGGAATATTTAATGAACTTAGAGAGTCAGGACACCCGTTTAACGTCTCATCCGAAATATGGCACCCTACACAGGGCAGTGTCTGCAATCACTGCCCTGGGGCATCGGGATATTTTTTAGACCAGAGGAAAGAATGCCTCCTACTGGCCCTCCAACACCACTTCCAGCAGCATCTGGTCTCCCATCCAGGAACTGACCAGGACCAACCCTGCTTAGCTTCAGAAGCAAGCTAGCAGTGATATACAGGGTGGTATGCTGCTGGCATGAAGTCTATACCTTTTACCTGCAGTCTATACAGTCTACCCACAGTCTATACAGTCTAGCCACAGTCTATACCTTTTACCTGCAGTCTATACAGTCTACCCACAGTCTATACAGTCTAGTCACAGTCTATACAGTTTACCCGCAGTCTATACAGTCTAGCCACAGTCTATACAGTCTAGCCACAGTCTATACAGTCTAGCCAGAGTCTATACAGTTTAGCCACAGTCTATACAGTCTAGCCACAGTCTATACAGTCTAGTCACAGTCTATACAGTTTACCCTCAGTCTATACAGTCTAGCCACAGTCTATACAGTCTAGCCACAGTCTATACAGTCTAGCCAGAGTCTATACAGTTTAGCCACAGTCTATACAGTCTAGCCGCAGTCTATACAGTCTAGCCACAGTCTAGCCGCAGTCTATACAGTCTACCCAGAGTCTATACAGTTTAGCCACAGTCTATACAGTCTAGCCGCAGTCTATACAGTCTAACCACAGTCTAGCCGCAGTCTATACAGTCTACCCAGAGTATATACAGTCCAGCCACAGTCTATACAGTCTACCCAGAGTCTATACAGTCTACCCAGAGTCTATACAGTCTACCCAGAGTCTATACAGTCTACCCACAGTCTATACAGTCTAGCCACAGTCTATACAGTCTAGCCACAGTCTATACAGTCTAGCCACAGTTCATACAGTCTACCCAGAGTCTATACAGTCTACTCACAGTCTATATTGTCTACCCAGAGTATATACAGTCCAGCCACAGTCTATACAGTCTACCCAGAGTCTATACAGTCTACCCAGAGTCTATACAGTCTACCCACAGTCTATACAGTCTAGCCACAGTCTATACAGTCTAGCCACAGTCTATACAGTCTAGTCACAGTCTATACAGTTTACCCGCAGTCTATACAGTCTAGCCACAGTCTATACAGTCTAGCCACAGTCTATACAGTCTAGCCACAGTCTATACAGTCTAGCCGCAGTCTATACAGTCTAGCCACAGTCTATACAGTCTAGCCACAGTCTATACAGTCTACCCAGAGTATTTACAGTCTAGCCACACTCTATACAGTCTAGCCACAGTCTATACAGTCTAGCCACAGTCTAGCCACAGTCTATACAGTCTAGCCACAGTCTAGCCACAGTCTATACAGTCTAGCCACAGTCTATACAGTCTACCCAGAGTCTATACAGTCTACCCACAGTCTACCCAGAGTCTATACAGTCTACCCACAATCTATACAGTCTAGCCAGTCTGTCCTGATACTCCAGAGCTCACCCTGCAGAGAGAGTACAGCTATACCTCTTTCATGTAGTGTTTCTGGTAATGAGTTTGGGCGTTATTGATGTGAACTTATGTGATTACATAAAGAACAACCATTTCTCTTTCCCTCGTTGGTTTTCCTGTGGGCCACATTAAATCAAGCCTCCGACCTACACTAGTAAAATGAAACACTATCAGCATGTTGCCCTCTCATATCTGAGAACAGCCCTTTATATAGCAAGGCCTGTAAATGGTGATTAGTGAGTGTTTTGATTAAATTCAACCACATGTGTGTGATACTGTGGTGGAGGCCGATCACACTCTGTCAAACACACTCTCTCTGTCAAACACACTCTCTCTGTCAAACACACTCTCTCTGTCAGACACACTCTCTCTGTCAAACACACTCTCTCTGTCAGACACACTCTCTCTGTCAAACACACTCTCTCTGTCAAACACACTCTCTCTGTCAAACACGCTCTCTCTGTCAAAGACTCTCTCTCTGTCAAACACACTCTCTCTGTCAGACACACTCTCTCTGTCAGACACACTCTCTCTGTCAGACACACTCTCTCTGTCAAACACACTCTCTCTGTCAAACACACTCTCTCTGTCAGACACACTCTCTCTGTCAGACACACTCTCTCTGTCAAACACACTCTCTCTGTCAGACACACTCTCTCTGTCAGACACACTCTCTCTGTCTCCATCGCTCTCTCTGTCAGACACACTCTCTCTGTCAGACACACTCTCTCTGTCAAACACACTCTCTCTGTCAAACACTCTCTCTGTCAAACACACTCTCTGTCAGACACACTCTCTCTGTCAGACACACTCTCTCTGTCTCCATCTCTCTCTCTGTCAGACACACTCTCTCTGTCAGACACACTCTCTCTGTCAGACACACTCTCTCTGTCAGACACACTCTCTCTGTCAGACACACTCTCTCTGTCAAACACACTCTCTCTGTCAAACACACTCTCTCTGTCAAACACGCTCTCTCTGTCAAAGACTCTCTCTCTGTCAAACACTCTCTCTCTGTCAAACACACTCTCTCTGTCAAACACACTCTGTCAGACACTCTCTCTCTGTCAAACACACTCTCTCTGTCAGACACACTCTCTCTGTCAGACACGCTCTCTCTGTCAGACACGCTCTCTCTGTCAGACACGCTCTCTCTGTCAGACACGCTCTCTCTGTCAGACACGCTCTCTCTGTCAGACACGCTCTCTCTGTCAGACACACTCTCTCTGTCAAACACTCTCTGTCAGACACACTCTCTGTCTCCATCTCTCTCTCTGTCAAACACACTCTCTCTGTCTCCATCTCTCTCTCTGTCAGACACACTCTCTCTGTCAAACACACTCTTTCTGTCTCCATCTCTCTCTCTGTCAGACACACTCTCTCTGTCAGACACACACTCTCTGTCTCTATCTCTCTCTCTGTCAGACACACTCTCTCTGTCTCCATCTCTCTCTCTGTCAAACACACTCTCTCTGTCTCCATCTCTCTCTCTGTCTCCATCTCTCTCTCTGTCAGACACACTCTCTCTGTCAAACACACTCTTTCTGTCTCCATCTCTCTCTCTGTCAGACACACTCTCTCTGTCAGACACACACTCTCTGTCTCCATCTCTCTCTCTGTCAGACACACTCTCTCTGTCTCCATCTCTCTCTCTGTCAGACACACTCTCTCTGTCAGACACACTCTCTCTGTCTCCATCTCTCTCTCTGTCAGACACACTCTCTCTGTCAGACACACTCTCTCTGTCAGACACACTCTCTCTGTCAGACACACTCTCTCTGTCAGACACACTCTCTCTGTCAAACACACTCTCTCTGTCAAACACACTCTCTCTGTCAAACACGCTCTCTCTGTCAAAGACTCTCTCTCTGTCAAACACTCTCTCTCTGTCAAACACACTCTCTCTGTCAAACACACTCTGTCAGACACTCTCTCTCTGTCAAACACACTCTCTCTGTCAGACACACTCTCTCTGTCAGACACGCTCTCTCTGTCAGACACGCTCTCTCTGTCAGACACGCTCTCTCTGTCAGACACGCTCTCTCTGTCAGACACGCTCTCTCTGTCAGACACGCTCTCTCTGTCAAACACGCTCTCTCTGTCAGACACACTCTGTCAAACACTCTCTGTCAGACACACTCTCTGTCTCCATCTCTCTCTCTGTCAAACACACTCTCTCTGTCTCCATCTCTCTCTCTGTCTCCATCTCTCTCTCTGTCAGACACACTCTCTCTGTCAAACACACTCTTTCTGTCTCCATCTCTCTCTCTGTCAGACACACTCTCTCTGTCAGACACACACTCTCTGTCTCCATCTCTCTCTCTGTCAGACACACTCTCTCTGTCTCCATCTCTCTCTCTGTCAGACACACTCTCTCTGTCAAACACACTCTCTCTGTCAGACACACTCTCTGTCATACACACTCTGTCTCCATCTCTCTCTCTGTCAGACACACTCTCTGTCTCCATCTCCCTCTCTGTCAAACACACTCTCTCTGTCAAACACTCTCTCTCTCTGTCAAACACTCTCTCTCTCTGTCAAACACTCTCTATCTCTGTCAAACACTCTCTCTCTCTCTCTGTCAAACACTCTCTCTCTCTGTCAAACACTCAATTCAATTCAATTCAATTCAAGGGGCTTTATTGGCATGGGAAACATGTGTTAACATTGCCAAAGCAAGTAAGGTAAACAATAAAAATTAACAGTAGACATCACACATACAGAAGTTTGAAAACAATAAAGACATTACAAATGTCATATTATATATATATATATATACACAGTGTTTTTACAAGGTACAAATGGTAAAGGACACAAGATAAAATAAATAAGCATAGATATGTGTTGTATTTACAATGGTGTTTGTTCCTCACTGGTTGCCCTTTTCTCGTGGCAACAGGTCACAAATCTTGCTGCTCTGATGGCACACTGTGGAATTTCACCCAGTAGATATGGGAGTTTTTCAAAATTGGATTTGTTTTCGAATTCTTTGTGGATCTGTGTAATCTGAGGGAAATATGTCTCTCTAATATGGTCATACATTGGGCAGGAGGTTAGGAAGTGCAGCTCAGTTTCCACCTCATTTTGTGGGCAGTGAGCACATAGCCTGTCTTCTCTTGAGAGCCATGTCTGCCTACGGCGGCCTTTCTCAATAGCAACGCTATGCTCGCTGAGTCTGTACATAGTCAAAGCTTTCCTTAATTTTGGGTCAGTCACAGTGGTCAGGTATTCTGCCGCTGTGTACTCTCTGTGTAGGGCCAAATAGCATTCTAGTTTGCTATGTTTTTTTGTTAATTCTTTCCAATGTGTCAAGTAATTATCTTTTTGTTTTCTCATGATTTGGTTGGGTCTAATTGTGCTGCTGTCATGGGGCTCTGTGGGGTGTGTTTGTGAACAGAGCCCCAGGACCAGCTTGCTTAGGGGACTCTTCTCCAGGTTCATCTCTCTGTAGGTGATGGCTTTGTTGTGGAAGGTTTGGGAATCGCTTCCTTTTAGGTGGTTATAGAACTTAACAGCTCTTTTCTAGATTTTGATAATGAGTGGGTATCGGCCTAATTCTGCTCTGCATGCATTATTTGGTGTTCTACGTTGTACACGGAGGATATTTTTTCAGAATTCTGCGTGCAGAGTCTCAATTTGGTGTTTGTCCCATTTTGTGAAGTCTTGGTTGGTGAGCGGACCCCAGACCTCGCAACCATAAAGGGCAATGGGCTCTATGACTGATTAAAGTATTTTTAGTCAAATCCTAATTGGTATGTTGAGAATTACACACTCTCTCTGTCAGACACACTCTCTCTGTCTCCATCTCTCTCTCTGTCAAACACTCTCTCTCTCTGTCAAACACTCTCTCTCTCTGTCAAACACTCTCTCTCTCTGTCAAACACTCTCTCTCTCTGTCAAACACTCTCTCTCTCTGTCAAACACTCTCACTCTCTGTCAAACACACTCTCTGTCAAACACTCTCTCTATCAAACACTCTCTCTCTGTCTCCATCTCTCTCTCTGTCAAACACACTCTCTCTGTCAGACACACTCTCTGTCAAACAGACTCTCTCTGTCAAACACTCTCTCTCTCTGTCAAACACTCTCTGTCAAACACTCTCTCTGTCAAACACTCTCTCTCTGTCAGACACACTCTCTCTGTCTCCATCTCTCTCTCTGTCTCCATCTCTCTCTCTGTCAAACACACTCTCTCTGTCAGACACACTCTCTCTGTCAAACATACTCTCTCTGTCAGACACACTCTCTCTGTCTCCATCTCTCTCTCTGTCTCCATCTCTCTCTCTGTCAAACACACTCTCTCTGTCAAACACACTCTCTCTGTCAAACACTCTCTCTCTCTGTCAAACACTCTCTGTCAAACACTCTCTCTGTCAAACACTCTCTCTCTGTCTCCATCTATCTCTCTGTCAGACACTCTCTCTCTGTCAGACACACTCTCTCTGTCAGACACACTCTCTCTGTCAAACATACTCTCTCTGTCAGACACACTCTCTCTGTCTCCATCTCTCTCTCTGTCTCCATCTCTCTCTCTGTCAGACACACTCTCTCTGTCAGACACACTCTCTCTGTCAAACACACTCTCTCTGTCAAACACACTCTCTCTGTCAGACACACTCTCTCTGTCAGACACACTCTCTCTGTCAAACACACTCTCTCTGTCTCCATCTCTCTCTCTGTCAAACACACTCTCTCTGTCAGACACACTCTCTCTGTCAGACACACTCTCTGTCAGACACGCTTTCTCTGTCACACACGCTTTCTCTGTCAAACACGCTCTCTCTGTCAAACACACTCTTTCTGTCAGACACACTCTCTCTGTCAAACACTCTCTCTGTCAGACACACTCTCTGTCTCCATCTCTCTCTCTGTCAAACACACTCTCTGTCTCCATCTCTCACTCTGTCAGACACACTCTCTCTGTCAAACACACTCTTTCTGTCAGACACACTCTCTGTCAAACACACTCTCTCTGTCAAGCACTCTCTCTGTCAAGCACACTCTCTCTGTCAAACGCACTCTCTCTGTCAAACACACTCTCTCTGTCTCAATCTCTCTCTCTGTCAAACACACACTCTCTGTCAGACACACTCTCTCTGTCAGACACACTCTCTCTGTCAAACACACTCTCTCTGTCAAACACACTCTCTCTGTCAAACACACTCTCTCTGTCAAACACTCTCTCTGTCTCCATCTCTCTCTCTCTGTCAGACACACTCTCTCTGTCAGACACACTCTCTCTGTCAAACACACTCTCTCTGTCAAACACACTCTCTCTGTCAAACACACTCTCTCTGTCAAACACACTCTCTCTGTCTCAATCTCTCTCTGTCAAACACACTCTCTCTGTCA
Organism: Oncorhynchus masou masou; assembly: GCF_036934945.1. Taxonomy (NCBI): domain Eukaryota; kingdom Metazoa; phylum Chordata; class Actinopteri; order Salmoniformes; family Salmonidae; genus Oncorhynchus; species Oncorhynchus masou. Next base: position 68,469,759 of record NC_088240.1, read on the forward strand.
GACACACTCTCTCTGTCAAACACACTCTCTCTGTCAGACACACTCTCTCTGTCAGACACACTCTCTCTGTCTCCATCTCTCTCTCTGTCAGACACACTCTCTCTGTCTCCATCTCTCTCTCTGTCAGACACACTCTCTCTGTCAGACACACTCTCTCTGTCAAACACACTCTCTCTGTCAAACACACTCTCTCTGTCAAACACTCTCTCTCTCTGTCAAACACTCTCTCTCTCTGTCAAACACTCTCTCTCTCTGTCAAACACACTCTCTGTCAAACACTCTCTCTGTCAAACACTCTCTCTCTGTCTCCATCTCTCTCTCTGTCAAACACACTCTCTCTGTCAGACACACTCTCTGTCAAACACACTCTCTCTGTCAAACACTCTCTGTCAAACACTCTCTCTGTCAAACACTCTCTCTCTGTCTCCATCTATCTCTCTGTCAGACACTCTCTCTCTCTGTCAGACACACTCTCTCTGTCAGACACACTCTCTCTGTCAAACATACTCTCTCTGTCAGACACACTCTCTCTGTCTCCATCTCTCTCTCTGTCTCCATCTCTCTCTCTGTCTCCATCTCTCTCTCTGTCAAACACACTCTCTCTGTCAAACACACTCTCTCTGTCAGACACACTCTCTCTGTCAGACACACTCTCTCTGTCAAACACACTCTCTCTGTCACACACACTTTCTCTGTCAAACACGCTCTCTCTGTCAAACACACTCTTTCTGTCAGACACACTCTCTCTGTCAAACACTCTCTCTGTCAGACACACTCTCTGTCTCCATCTCTCTCTCTGTCAAACACACTCTCTGTCTCCATCTCTCTCTCTGTCAGACACACTCTCTCTGTCAAACACACTCTCTCTGTCAAACACACTCTCTCTGTCAAACACACTCTCTCTGTCAAACACACTCTCTTTGTCAAACAGACTCTCTCTGTCAATTCAATTCAATTCAAGGGGCTTTATTGGCATGGGAAACATGTGTTAACATTGCCAAAGCAAGTAAGGTAAACAATAAAAATTAACAGTAGACATCACACATACAGAAGTTTCAAAACAATAAAGACATTACAAATGTCATATTATATATTTATATACAGTGTTTTTACAAGGTACAAATGGTAAGGGACACAAGATAAAATAAATAAGCATAGATATGGGTTGTATTTACAATGATGTTTGTTCCTCACTGGTTGCCCTTTTCTCGTGGCAACAGGTCACAAATCTTGCTGCTCTGATGGCACACTGTGGAATTTCACCCAGTAGATATGGGAGTTTTTCAAAATTGGATTTGTTTTCAAATTCTTTGTGGATCTGTGTAATCTGAGGGAAATATGTCTCTCTAATATGGTCATACATTGGGCAGGAGGTTAGGAAGCGCAGCTCAGTTTCCACCTCATTTTGTGGGCAGTGAGCACATAGCCTGTCTTCTCTTGAGAGCCATGTCTGCCTACGGCGGCCTTTCTCAATAGCAAGGCTATGCTCGCTGAGTCTGTACATAGTCAAAGCTTTCCTTAATTTTGGGTCAGTCACAGTGGTCAGGTATTCTGCCGCTGTGTACTCTCTGTGTAGGGCCAAATAGCATTCTAGTTTGCTCTGTTTTTTTGTTAATTCTTTCCAATGTGTCAAGTAATTATCTTTTTGTTTTCTCATGATTTGGTTGGGTCTAATTGTGCTGCTGTCATGGGGCTCTGTAGGGTGTGTTTGTGAGCAGAGCCCCAGGACCAGCTTGCTTAGGGGACTCTTCTCCAGGTTCATCTCTCTGTAGGTGATGGCTTTGTTGTGGAAGGTTTGGGAATCGCTTCCTTTTAGGTGGTTATAGAATTGAACAGCTCTTTTCTGGATTTTGATAATTAGTGGGTATCGGCCTAATTCTGCTCTGCATGCATTATTTGGTGTTCTACGTTGTACACGGAGGATATTTTTGCAGAATTCTGCGTGCAGAGTCTCAATTTGGTGTTTGTCCCATTTTGTAAAGTCTTGGTTGGTGAGCGGACCCCAGACCTCACAACCATAAAGGGCAATGGGCTCTATGACTGATTCAAGTATTTTTAGCCAAATCCTAATTGGTATGTTGAAATTTATGTTCCTTTTGATGGCATAGAATGCCCTTCTTGCCTTGTCTCTCAGATCGTTCACAGCTTTGTGGAAGTTACCTGTGGCGCTGATGTTTAGGCCAAGGTATGTATAGTTTTTTGTGTGCTCTAGGGCAACAGTGTCGAGATGGAATTTGTATTTGTGGTCCTGGTGACTGGACCTTTTTTGGAGCACCATTATTTTGGTCTTACTGAGATTTACTGTCAGGGCCCAGGTCTGACAGAATCTGTGCATAAGATCTAGGTGCTGCTGTAGGCCCTCCTTGGTTGGTGACAGAAGCACCAGATCATCAGCAAACAGCAGACATTTGACTTCAGATTCTAGTAGGGTGAGGCCGGTTGCTGCAGACTTTTCTAGTGCCCGCGCCAGTTCATTGATATATATGTTGAAGAGGGTGGGGCTTAAGCTGCATCCCTGTCTAACCCCACGACCCTGTGTGAAGAAATTTGTGTGTTTTCTGCCAATTTTAACCGCACACCTGTTGTTTGTGTACATGGATTTGATGATGTCGTATGTTTTACCCCCAACACCACTTTCCATCAGTTTGTATAGCAGACCCTCATGCCAAATTGAGTCGAAGGCTTTTTTGAAATCAACAAAGCATGAGAAGACCTTGCCTTTGTTTTGGTTTGTTTGGTTGTCAGTTAGGGTGTGCAGGGTGAATACATGGTCTCTCTCTCTCTGTCAGACACACTCTCTCTGTCTCCATCTCTCTCTCTGTCTCCATCTCTCTCTCTGTCAGACACACTCTCTCTGTCAGACACACTCACTCTGTCAGACACACTCTCTCTGTCAGACACACTCTCTCTGTCAGACACACTCTCTCTGTCAGACACACTCTCTCTGTCTCCATCTCTCTCTCTCTGTCAGACACACTCTCTCTGTCAAACACACTCTCTCTGTCTCCATCTCTCTCTCTATCAGAAACACTCTCTCTGTCAAACACACTATTTCTGTCTCCATCTCTCTCTCTGTCAGACACACTCTCTCTGTCAGACACACTCTCTCTGTCAGACACACTCTCTCTGTCAGACACACTCTCTCTGTCTCCATCTCTCTCTCTGTCAGACACACTCTCTCTCTCTCCATCTCTCTCTCTGTCAGACACACTCTCTCTGTCAAACACACTCTCTCTGTCAGACACACTCTCTCTGTCTCCATCTCTCTCTCTGTCAGACACACTCTCTCTGTCTCCATCTCTCTCTCTGTCAGACACACTCTCTCTGTCAAACACACTCTCTCTGTCAAACACACTCTCTCTGTCAAACACACTCTCTCTGTCAAACACTCTCTCTCTGTCAGACACACTCTCTCTGTCAAGCACACTCTCTCTGTCTCCATCTCTCTCTCTGTCAGACACACTCTCTCTGTCAAACACACTCTCTCTGTCAGACACACTCTCTCTGTCTCCATCTCTCTCTCTCTGTCAGACACACTCTCTGTGTCAAACACACTCTCTCTGTCAGACACACTCTCTCTGTCTCCATCTCTCTCTCTGTCAGACACTCTCTCTGTCAAACACACTCTCTCTGTCAAACACACTCTCTCTGTCAAACACACTCTCTCTGTCAAACACTCTCTCTGTCTCCATCTCTCTCTCTGTCAGACACACTCTCTGTCAGACACACTCTCTCTGTCAGACACACTCTCTCTGTCAAACACACTCTCTCTCTGTCAAACACACTCTCTCTGTCTCAATCTCTCTCTCTGTCAAACACACTCTCTCTGTCAGACACACTCTCTCTGTCAAACACACTCTCTCTGTCAGACACACTCTCTCTGTCAGACACACTCTCTCTGTCTCCATCTCTCTCTCTGTCAGACACACTCAATTCAATTCAATTCAAGGGGATTTATTGGCATGGGAAACATGTGTTAACATTGCCAAAGCAAGTAAGGTATATAATATATAAAGTGAAATAAACAATAAAAATTAACAGTAGACATCACACATACAGAAGTTTCAAAACAATAAAGACATTACAAATGTCATATTATATATATATACAGTGTTTTTACAATGTGCAAATGGTAAAGGACACAAGATAAAATAAATAAGCATAGATATGTGTTGTATTTACAATGGTGCGTGTTCTTCACAGGTTGCCCTTTTCTCGTGGCAACAGGTCACAAATCTTGCTGCTCTGATGGCACACTGTGGAATTTCACCCAGTAGATATGGGAGTTTTTCAAAATTGGATTTGTTTTCGAATTCTTTGTGGATCTGTGTAATCTGAGGGAAATATGTCTCTCTAATATGGTCATACATTGGGCAGGAGGTTAGGAAGTGCAGCTCAGTTTCCACCTCATTTTGTGGGCAGTGAGCACATAGCCTGTCTTCTCTTGAGAGCCATGTCTGCCTACGTCGGCCTTTCTCAATAGCAAGGCTATGCTCGCTGAGTCTGTACATAGTCAAAGCTTTCCTTAATTTTGGGTCAGTCACAGTGGTCAGGTATTCTGCCGCTGTGTACTCTCTGTGTAGGGCCAAATAGCATTCTAGTTTGCTCTGTTTTTTTGTTAATTCTTTCCAGTGTGTCAAGTAATTATCTTTTTGTTTTCTCATGATTTGGTTGGGTCTAATTGTGCTGCTGTCATGGGGCTCTGTAGGGTGTGTTTGTGAACAGAGCCCCAGGACCAGCTTGCTTAGGGGACTCTTCTCCAGGTTCATCTCTCTGTAGGTGATGGCTTTGTTGTGGAAGGTTTGGGAATCGCTTCCTTTTAGGTGGTTATAGAATTTAACTGCTCTTTTCTGGATTTTGATAATTAGTGGGTATCGGCCTAATTCTGCTCTGCATGCATTATTTGGTGTTCTACGTTGTACACTGAGGATATTTTTGCAGAATTCTGCGTGCAGAGTCTCAATTTGGTGTTTGTCCCATTTTGTGAAGTCTTGGTTGGTGAGCGGACCCCAGACCTCACAACCATAAAGGGCAATGGGCTCTATGACTGATTCAAGTATTTTTAGCCAAATCCTAATTGGTATGTTGAAATTTATGTTCCTTTTGATGGCATAGAATGCCCTTCTTGCCTTGTCTCTCAGATCGTTCACAGCTTTGTGGAAGTTACCTGTGGCGCTGATGTTTAGGCCAAGGTATGTATAGTTTTTTGTGTGCTCTAGGGCAACAGTGTCTAGATGGAATTTGTATTTGTGGTCCTGGTGACTGGACCTTTTTGGAACACCATTATTTTGGTCTTACTGAGATTTACTGTCAGGGCCCAGGTCTGACAGAATCTGTGCATAAGATCTAGGTGCTGCTGTAGGCCCTCCTTGGTTGGTGACAGAAGCACCAGATCATCAGCAAACAGCAGACATTTGACTTCAGATTCTAGTAGGGTGAGGCCGGGTGCTGCAGACTTTTCTAGTGCCCCGCCAGTTCGTTGATATATATGTTGAAGAGGGTGGGGCTTAAGCTGCATCCCTGTCTAACCCCACGACCCTGTGTGAAGAAATGTGTGTGTTTTTTGCCAATTTTAACCGCACACTTGTTGTTTGTGTACATGGATTTTATGATGTCGTATGTTTTACCCCCAACACCACTTTCCAACAGTTTGTATAGCAGACCCTCATGCCAAATTGAGTCGAAGGCTTTTTTGAAATCAACAAAGCATGAGAAGACTTTGCCTTTGTTTTGGTTTGTTTGGTTGTCAATTAGGTGTGCAGGGTGAATACATGGTCTGTTGTACGGTAATTTGGTAAAAAGCCAATTTGACATTTGCTCAGTACATTGTTTTCATTGAGGAAGTGTACGAGTCTGCTGTTAATGATAATGCAGAGGATTTTCCCAAGGTTACTGTTGACGCATATTCCACGGTAGTTATTGGGGTCAAATTTGTCTCCATTTTTGTGGATTGGGGTGATCAGTCCTTGGTTCCAAATATTGGGGAAGATGCCAGAGCTAAGGATGATGTTAAAGAGTTTTAGTATAGCCAATTGGAATTTGTTGTCTGTATATTTGATCATTTCATTGAGGATACCATCAACACCACAGGCCTTTTTGGGTTGGAGGGTTTTTATTTTGTCCTGTAACTCATTCAATGTAATTGGAGAATCCAGTGGGTTCTGGTAGTCTTTAATAGTTGATTCTAAGATCTGTATTTGATCATGTATATGTTTTTGCTCTTTATTCTTTGTTATAGAGCCAAAAAGATTGGAGAAGTGGTTTACCCATACATCTCCATTTTGGATAGATAATTCTTCGTGTTGTTGTTTGTTTAGTGTTTTCCAATTTTCCCAGAAGTGGTTAGAGTCTATGGATTCTTCAATTACATTGAGCTGATTTCTGACATGCTGTTCCTTCTTTTTCCGTAGTGTATTTCTGTATTGTTTTAGTGATTCACCATAGTGAAGGCGTAGACTCAGGTTTTCCGGGTCTCTATGTTTTTGGTTGGACAGGTTTCTCAATTTCTTTCTTAGATTTTTGCATTCTTCATCAAACCATTTGTCATTGTTGTTAATTTTCTTCGGTTTTCTATTTGAGATTTTTAGATTTGATAGGGAAGCTGAGAGGTCAAATATACTGTTAAGATTTTCTACTGCCAAGTTTACACCTTCACTATTACAGTGGAACGTTTTACCCAGGAAATTGTCTAAAAGGGATTGAATTTGTTGTTGCCTAATTGTTTTTTGGTAGGTTTCCAAACTGCATTCCTTCCATCTATAGCATTTGTTAATGTTACTCAGTTCCTTTGTCTTTGATGCCTCATGATTGAGTATTGCTCTGTTTAGGTAGACTGTGATTTTGCTGTGGTCTGATAGGTGTGTCAGTGGGCTGACTGTGAACGCTCTGAGAGACTCTGGGTTGAGGTCAGTGATAAAGTAGTCTACAGTACTACTGCCAAGAGATGAGCTATAGGTGTCCTACCATAGGAGTCCTCTGTCGAAGCCTACCATTGACTATGTACATACCCAGCGTGCTGACAGAGCTGCAGGAGTTGTGACCCGTTTTTGTTGGTTATGTTGTCATAGTTGTGCCTAGGGGGCATACGGGGGAGGGAATGCTGTCACCTCCAGGCAGGTGTTTGTCCCCCTGTGTGCTGAGGGTGTCAGGTTCTTGTCCGGTTCTGGCATTTAGGTCAAACCACAGACTAGTACATGTCCCTGGGCCTGGAAATGATTGATTTCCCCTCCAGGATGGAGAAGCTGTCTTCATTAAAATATGGGGATTCTAGTGGGGGATATAGGTAGCACACAGGAGGACATTTGTCTCTGTTAGGATAATTTCCTTTTGAATTTCTAGCCAAATGTAGAATGTTCCTGTTTTGATTAATTTAATGGAGTGAGTTAGGTCTGCTCTATACCAAATTAGCATACCCCCCGAGTCCCTTCCCTGTTTCACACCTGGTAGTTTGGTGGATGGGACCATCAGCTCTCTGTAACCTAGAGGGCATCCAGTGGGTCTGTCTCCTCTATACCAGGTTTCTTGCAGGATGACAATGTCTGTATTACCGATTTCTTTGGTGAAGTCCGGGTTTCTGCTCTTCAGGCCAAAGGCAGATGACCTCAGGCCTTGGATATTCCAGGATGAAATAGTAAAGGCTTTTGTTCCATAAAGTGTCCAATGTTGTTGGTTGTGGTTTGGCCTCAGGCCAGTAAGTGTGAGCAGAGCCTGCTGAGCATCTGGTACATGCCATTGGCTTGGGCGAGTGTGAGAGTGGGGGTTGGGACTGTTTGCCCGCTCACTACCTGGTCGTATGTGTGGCTTCCATGTTGAGGCCCTCTTTGCGGGGGTGGGGTGCATGGGGTGGGCAGGAGTGGCATAGGTCTGATCTGAGGGGGCCTAAATGGGGTGTGGGCATGGTTGACGTGGGGGGTGTTGATTGGTGGGGGTAGGGGTGTGGATGTGTCTGGGTGTGCGGTGGTCTGGATGTAATTCCTCTTGGCGTGGGTCCTCTATGTGTAGGTCCGGGGGGGGTCCTGCAGGTCTGGGAGGGTGTCTCGCTGGTCTGGGTGGGGTGTCTTTGATCTGTTGCTCCTGTGTGAAGTGTTGGGGATACGTTTGAGAGCGATGTCCTTTAGAGTTCGGGCAAAGATGGGCACTGCTGCCTTGTAGAGGTGGACCTGGTCATAGAGGCTGTTCAAGTCCAGGGTGGAGTGGTGGGCCAGGAAAACGTTTGGTTTTGAGGCACAGTCACGGGAAATACTCTGCGTTTACCCGCTGTATTGTGGCAGGGTGGAAGTCTTTTCGTGGTAGCAGGGTGGAGATAACCACTTGTGCGTTGGGGAAAGTAGAAGAAGCCTTTTCAATCACTCCCTTCAGTGCTGTGGCCACTCTTTCCTGTTGTGCCCTCAGGTCGTTTGTGCCTGTGTGTATTATTATGTGGCTGGGTGAGCCTAGTTTGGCCTCAGACAGAAGGTCTCTGGCGCTCTGGGTGTTTGGACACCAGAGTTTAGACACACTGTGTTTGGGAAAAGGTTTTTTTTCTTCTATATATTTCCCATTTGAGTCCATAAGTAGTACAATCTGTGTCTTGTGTTTGTCCTCAGTGGGTGTGGGGGGGTTATCAGAAGGGCTATCTGGGTGGCTGACAGGGGGGGTGCTCAGTCTGTCTCTGTCTTCATCTCTCTCTCTGTCTCCATCTCTCTCTCTGTCAGACACACTCTCTCTGTCAAACACACTCTCTCTGTCAGACACACTCTCTCTGTCAAACACACTCTCTCTGTCAGACACACTCTCTCTGTCAAACACACTCTCTCTGTCAAACACACTCTCTCTGTCTCCATCTCTCTCTCTGTCAGACACACTCTCTCTGTCAAACATACTCTCTCTGTCAAACATACTCTCTCTGTCAAACACTCTCTCTCTGTCAGACACACTCTCTCTGTCAGACATACTCTCTCTGTCAGACACACTCTCTCTGTCAAACACACTCTCTCTGTCAAACACACTCTCTCTGTCAAACACACTCTCTCTGTCAGACACACTCTCTCTGTCAAACACACTCTCTCTGTCTCCATCTCTCTCTCTGTCAGACACACTCTCTCTGTCAAACACACTCTCTCTGTCTCCATCTCTCTCTCTGTCAAACACACTCTCTCTGTCAAACACACTCTCTCTGTCAAACACACTCTCTCTGTCAAACACACTCTCTCTGTCAAACACACTCTCTGTCTCCATCTCTCTCTCTCTGTCTCCATCTCTCTCTGTCTCCATCTCTCTCTCTGTCAGACACACTCTCTCTGTCAAACACACTCTCTCTGTCAGACACACTCTCTCTGTCAGACACACTCTCTCTGTCAGACACACTCTCTCTGTCAAACACACTCTCTCTGTCAGACACACTCTCTCTGTCAAACACACTCTCTCTGTCAAACACACTCTCTCTGTCTCATCTCTCTCTCTGTCAAACACACTCTCTCTGTCAAACACACTCTCTCTGTCAAACACTCTCTCTCTGTCTCTCTCTGTCAAACACACTCTCTCTGTCAAACACACTCTCTCTGTCAGACACACTCTCTCTGTCAGACACACTCTCTCTGTCAGACACACTCTCTCTGTCAGACACACTCTCTCTGTCAGACACACTCTCTCTGTCAGACACACTCTCTCTGTCAGACACACTCTCTCTGTCAAACACACTCTCTCTGTCAGACACACTCTCTCTGTCAAACACACTCTCTCTGTCTCCATCTCTCTCTCTGTCAAACACACTCTCTCTGTCAAACACACTCTCTCTGTCAAACACACTCTCTCTGTCAAACACACTCTCTCTGTCAAACACACTCTCTGTCTCCATCTCTCTCTCTGTCTCCATCTCTCTCTCTGTCAGACACACTCTCTCTGTCAAACACACTCTCTCTGTCAGACACACTCTCTCTGTCAAACACTCTCTCTCTGTCAGACACACTCTCTCTGTCAAACACACTCTCTCTGTCAAACACACTCTCTCTGTCAAACACACTCTCTCTGTCAAACACACTCTCTCTGTCTCCATCTCTCTCTCTGTCAGACACACTCTCTCTGTCAAACACACTCTCTCTGTCAAACACACTCTCTCTGTCAAACACACTCTCTCTGTCAAACACACTCTCTCTGTCAGACACACTCTCTCTGTCAGACACTCTCTCTCTGTCAGACACACTCTCTCTGTCAGACACACTCTCTCTGTCAGACACACTCTCTCTGTCAGACACACTCTCTCTGTCAGACACACTCTCTCTGTCAGACACACTCTCTCTGTCAAACACACTCTCTCTGTCAGACACACTCTCTCTGTCAGACACACACTCTCTGTCAAACACTCTCTCTGTCAGACACACTCTCTGTCTCCATCTCTCTCTCTTTCAAACACACTCTCTCTGTCAAACACACTCTCTCTGTCAGACACACTCTCTCTGTCAAACACACTCTCTCTGTCAGACACACTCTCTCTGTCAAACACACTCTCTCTGTCAAACACACTCTCTCTGTCAAACACACTCTCTCTGTCTCCATCTCTCTCTCTGTCAGACACACTCTCTCTGTCAAACACACTCTCTCTGTCAAACACACTCTCTCTGTCAAACACTCTCTCTGTCTCTGTCAAACACACTCTCTCTGTCAAACACACTCTCTCTCTCTGTCAGACACACTCTCTCTGTCACTCTCTCTGACTCTCTCTGTCAGACACACACTCTCTGTCAAACACTCTCTCTGTCAGACACACTCTCTGTCTCCATCTCTCTCTCTGTCTCCATCTATCTCTCTGTCAGACACTCTCTCTCTGTCAGACACACTCTCTCTGTCAGACACACTCTCTCTGTCAAACACACTCTCTCTGTCAGACACATTCTCTCTGTCTCCATCTCTCTCTCTGTCAATTCAATTCAATTCAAGGGGCTTTATTGGCATGGGAAACATGTCTCCATCTCTCTCTCTGTCTCCATCTATCTCTCTGTCAGACACTCTCTCTCTGTCAGACACACTCTCTCTGTCAGACACACTCTCTCTGTCAGACACACTCTCTCTGTCAAACACACTCTCTCTGTCAAACACTCTCTCTGTCTCCATCTCTCTCTCTGTCAAACACACTCTCTCTGTCTCCATCTCTCTCTCTGTCAAACACACTCTCTCTGTCAAACACACTCTCTCTGTCAAACACACTCTCTCTGTCAAACACATCTCTCTCTCTGTCTCCATCTCTCTCTCTGTCTCCACTCTCTCTGTCACACTCTCTGTCAGACACACTCTCTCTGTCAAACACACTCTCTCTGTCAGACACACTCTCTCTGTCAAACACTCTCTCTGTCAGACACACTCTCTCTGTCAAACACACTCTCTCTGTCAGACACACTCTCTCTGTCAAACACACTCTCTCTGTCAGACACACTCTCTCTGTCAAACACACTCTCTCTGTCAACACACTCTCTCTGTCAACACACACTCTCTCTGTCAAACACACTCTCTCTGTCAAACACACTCTCTCTGTCAAAACACACTCTCTCTGTCCATCTCTCTCTCTGTCAGACACACTCTCTCTGTCAAACACACTCTCTCTCTGTCAAACACACTCTCTCTGTCAAACACTCTCTCTGTCAAACACTCTCTCTCTGTCAAACCACTCTCTCTGTCTCTCTCTGTCAAACACACTCTCTCTGTCAAACACACTCTCTCTGTCAAACACACTCTCTCTGTCAAACACACTCTCTCTGTCAAACACACTCTCTGTCTCTCTCTCTGTCCATCTCTCTCTCTGTCAGACACACTCTCTCTCTCTCTGTCAACACACTCTCTCTGTCAACACACTCTCTCTGTCAAACACTCTCTCTCTGTCAGACACACTCTCTCTGTCAAACACACTCTCTCTGTCAAACACACTCTCTCTGTCAAACACACTCTCTCTGTCTCCATCTCTCTCTCTGTCAGACACACTCTCTCTGTCAAACACACTCTCTCTGTCAAACACACTCTCTCTGTCAAACACACTCTCTCTGTCAAACACTCTCTCTGTCAGACACACTCTCTCTGTCACACACACTCTCTCTGTCAGACACACTCTCTCTGTCAGACACACTCTGTCTCTGTCAGACACACTCTCTCTCTGTCAGACACACTCTCTCTGTCAGACACACTCTCTCTGTCAAACACTCTCTCTGTCAACACACTTTCTCTGTCAGACACACTCTCTCTGTCAGACACACTCTCTCTGTCAAACACACTCTCTCTGTCAACACACTCTCTCTGTCTCCATCTCTCTCTCTGTCAAACACACTCTCTCTGTCAAACACACTCTCTCTGTCAGACACACTCTCTCTGTCAAACACTCTCTCTCTGTCAGACACACTCTCTCTGTCAAACACACTCTCTCTGTCAAACACACTCTCTCTGTCAAACACACTCTCTCTGTCTCCATCTCTCTCTCTGTCAGACACACTCTCTCTCTGTCAACACACTCTCTCTGTCAACACACTCTCTCTCTGTCAAACACTCTCTCTGTCAGACACACTCTCTCTGTCAGACACACTCTCTCTGTCAGACACACTCTCTCTGTCAGACACACTCTCTCTGTCAGACACACTCTCTCTGTCAGACACACTCTCTCTGTCAGACACACTCTCTCTGTCAAACACACTCTCTCTGTCAGACACACTCTCTCTGTCAGACACACACTCTCTGTCAAACACTCTCTGTCAGACACACTCTCTGTCTCCATCTCTCTCTCTGTCTCCATCTATCTCTCTGTCAGACACTCTCTCTCTGTCAGACACACTCTCTCTGTCAGACACACTCTCTCTGTCAAACACACTCTCTCTGTCAGACACATTCTCTCTGTCTCCATCTCTCTCTCTGTCTCCATCTCTCTCTCTGTCTCCATCTATCTCTCTGTCAGACACTCTCTCTCTGTCAGACACACTCTCTCTGTCAGACACACTCTCTCTGTCAGACACACTCTCTCTGTCAAACACACTCTCTCTGTCAAACACTCTCTCTGTCTCCATCTCTCTCTCTGTCAAACACACTCTCTCTGTCTCCATCTCTCTCTCTGTCAAACACACTCTCTCTGTCAAACACACTCTCTCTGTCAAACACACTCTCTCTGTCAAACACACTCTCTCTGTCAAACACACTCTCTGTCTCCAACTCTCTCTCTGTCTCCATCTCTCTCTCTGTCACTCTCTCTGACACACTCTCTCTGTCAAACACACTCTCTCTGTCAGACACACTCTCTCTGTCAACACACTCTCTCTCTCTCTGTCAGACACACTCTCTCTGTCAAACACACTCTCTCTGTCAGACACACTCTCTCTGTCAAACACACTCTCTCTGTCAGACACACTCTCTCTGTCAAACACTCTCTCTCTGTCAGACACACTCTCTCTGTCAAACACACTCTCTCTGTCAAACACACTCTCTCTGTCAAACACACTCTCTCTGTCAAACACACTCTCTCTGTCTCCATCTCTCTCTCTGTCAGACACACTCTCTCTGTCAGACACACTCTCTCTGTCAAACACACTCTCTCTGTCAAACATACTCTCTCTGTCAAACACTCTCTCTCTGTCAGACACACTCTCTCTGTCAGACACACTCTCTCTGTCAGACACACTCTCTCTGTCAGACACACTCTCTCTGTCAGACACACTCTCTCTGTCAAACACACTCTCTCTGTCAGACACACTCTCTCTGTCAGACACACACTCTCTGTCAAACACTCTCTCTGTCAGACACACTCTCTGTCTCCATCTCTCTCTCTTTCAAACACACTCTCTCAGTCAAACACACTCTCTCTGCCTCCATCTCTCTCTCTGTCTCCATCTATCTCTCTGTCAGACACTCTCTCTCTGTCAGACACACTCTCTCTGTCAGACACACTCTCTCTGTCAAACACACTCTCTCTGTCAGACACACTCTCTCTGTCTCCATCTCTCTCTCTGTCTCCATCTCTCTCTCTGTCTCCATCTATCTCTCTGTCAGACACTCTCTCTCTGTCAGACACACTCTCTCTGTCAGACACACTCTCTCTGTCAGACACACTCTCTCTGTCAAACACACTCTCTCTGTCAAACACTCTCTCTGTCTCCATCTCTCTCTCTGTCAAACACACTCTCTCTGTCTCCATCTCTCTCTCTGTCAAACACACTCTCTCTGTCAAACACACTCTCTCTGTCACACACTCTCTATAGTGGAACACACTCTCTCTGTCAAACACACTCTCTCTGTCAAACACACTCTCTCTGTCTCCATCTGTCTCTCTGTCAGACACACTCTCTCTGTCAAACACACTCTCTCTGTCTCCATCTCTCTCTCTGTCAAACACACTCTCTCTGTCAAACACACTCTCTCTGTCAAACACACTCTCTGTCAAACACACTCTCTCTGTCAAACACACTCTCTGTCTCCATCTCTCTCTCTGTCTCCATCTCTCTCTCTGTCAATTCAATTCAATTCAAGGGGCTTTATTGGCATGGGAAACATGTGTTAACATTGCCAAAGCAAGTAAGGTATATAATATATAAAGTGAAATAAACAATAAAAATTAACAGTAGACATCACACATACAGAAGTTTCAAAACAATAAAGACATTACAAATGTCATATTATATATATATATATACAGTGTTTTTACAATGTCAAATGGTAAAGGACACAAGATAAAATAAATAAGCATAGATATGTGTTGTATTTACAATGGTGCGTGTTCTTCACTGGTTGCCCTTTTCTCGTGGCAACAGGTCACAAATCTTGCTGCTCTGATGGCACACTGTGGAATTTCACCCAGTAGATATGGGAGTTTTTCAAAATTGGATTTGTTTTCAAATTCTTTGTGGATCTGTGTAATCTGAGGGAAATATGTCTCTCTAATATGGTCATACATTGGGCAGGAGGTTAGGAAGTGCAGCTCAGTTTCCACCTCATTTTGTGGGCAGTGAGCACATAGCCTGTCTTCTCTTGAGAGCCATGTCTGCCTCTCTGTCACCTTTCTCAATAGCAAGGCTATGCTCGCTGAGTCTGTACATAGTCAAAGCTTTCCTTAATTTTGGGTCAGTCACAGTGGTCAGGTATTCTGCCGTCTGTGTACTCTCTGTGTAGGGCCAAATAGCATTCTAGTTTGCTCTGTTTTTTTGTTAATTCTTTCCAGTGTGTCAAGTAATTATCTTTTTGTTTTCTCATGATTTGGTTGGGTCTAATTGTGCTCTGTCATGGGGCTCTGTAGGGTGTGTTTGTCAAACACACCCCAGGACCAGCTTGCTTAGGGGACTCTTCTCCAGGTTCATCTCTCTGTAGGTGATGGCTTTGTTGTGGACAGGTTTGGGAATCGCTTCCTTTTAGGTGGTTATAGAATTTAACTGCTCTTTTCTGGATTTTGATAATTAGTGGGTATCTCTCTCTAATTCTGCTCTGCATGCATTATTTGGTGTTCTACGTTGTACACTGAGGATATTTTTCAGAATTCTCGTGCAGAGTCTCAATTTGGTGTTTGTCCCATTTTGTGAAGTCTTCTGGTGAGCGGACCCCAGACCTCACAACCATAAAGGGCAATGGGCTCTATGACTGATTCAAGTATTTTTAGCCAAATCCTAATTGTATGTTGACATTTATGTTCCTTTTGATGGCATAGAATGCCCTTCTTGCCTTGTCTCTCAGATCGTTCACAGCTTTGTGGAAGTTACCTGTGGCGCTGATGTTTAGGCCAAGGTATGTATAGTTTTTTGTGTGCTCTAGGGCAACAGTGTCTAGATGGAATTTGTATTTGTGGTCCTGGTGACTGGACCTTTTTGGAACACCATTATTTTGGTCTTACTGAGATTTACTGTCAGGGCCCAGGTCTGACAGAATCTGTGCATAAGATCTAGGTGGTGCTGTAGGCCCTCCTTGGTTGGTGACAGAACACCAGATCATCTCTGTCAGCAGACATTTGACTTCAGATTCTAGTAGGGTGAGGCCGGGTGCTGCAGACTTTTCTAGTGCCCTGTCAGACGCCAGTTCGTTGATATCTCTCTGTATATCTGTCTCCATCTCTCTCTCTGTCAGACACACTCTCTCTGTCAAACACACTGTCAAACACACTCTCTCTGTCAGACACACTCTCTCTGTCAGACACACTCTCTCTGTCAAACACACTCTCTCTGTCAGACACACTCTCTCACACTCTCTCTCTCTCTGTCAGACACACTCTCTCTGTCAAACACACTCTCTCTGTCAAACACACTCTCTCTGTCTCCATCTCTCTCTCTGTCAGACACACTCTCTCTGTCAAACATACTCTCTCTGTCAAACATACTCTCTCTGTCTCCATCTCTCTCTCTTTCAAACACACTCTCTCAGTCAAACACACTCTCTCTGTCTCCATCTCTCTCTCTGTCTCCATCTCTCTCTCTGTCAGACACACTCTCTCTGTCAAACACACTCTCTCTGTCAAACACACTCTCTCTGTCAGACACACTCTCTCTGTCAGACACACTCTCTCTGTCAAACACACTCTCTCTGTCAAACACACTCTCTCTGTCAAACACACTCTCTCTGTCAGACACACTCTCTCTGTCAAACACACTCTCTCTGTCAAACACACTCTCTCTGTCAAACACACTCTCTCTGTCAAACACACTCTCTCTGTCAAACACACTCTCTGTCTCCATCTCTCTCTCTGTCTCCATCTCTCTCAATTCAATTCAATTCAAGGGGCTTTATTGGCATGGGAAACATGTGTTAACATTGCCAAAGCAAGTAAGGTATATAATCTCTCTCTGTCAGACACACTCTCTCTGTCTCCATCTCTCTCTCTGTCAGACACACTCTCTCTGTCAAACACACTCTCTCTGTCAAACACACTCTCTCTGTCAAACACACTCTCTCTGTCAAACACACTCTCTGTCTCCATCTCTCTCTCTGTCTCCACTCTCTCTCTCTCTGTCTCCATCTCTCTCTCTGTCAGACACACTCTCTCTGTCTCCATCTCTCTCTCTGTCAACTATCTCTCTGTCAGACACTCTCTCTCTGTCAGACACACTCTCTGTCAGACACACTCTCTCTGTCAGACACACTCTCTCTGTCTCACACTCTCTCTGTCAAACACACTCTCTCTGTCAACACACTCTCTCTGTCTCAAACACTCTCTCTCTGTCAAACACACTCTCTCTGTCTCCATCTCTCTCTCTGTCAAACACACTCTCTCTGTCAAACACACTCTCTCTGTCACACACTCTCTCTGTCAGACACACTCTCTCTGTCAAACACACTCTCTCTGTCAAACACACTCTCTCTGTCTCCACTCTCTCTGTCTCTCTGTCTCAGACACACTCTCTCTGTCAAACACACTCTCTCTGTCTCCATCTCTCTCTCTGTCAAACACACTCTCTCTGTCAAACACACTCTCTCTGTCAAACACACTCTCTCTGTCAAACACACTCTCTCTGTCAAACACACTCTCTCTGTCAAACACACTCTCTCTCTCCATCTCTCTCTCTGTCTCCATCTCTCTCTCTGTCTCCTCTCTCTGTCAGACACACTCTCTCTGTCAAACACACTCTCTCTGTCAAACACACTCTCTCTGTCAAACACACTCTCTCTGTCAAACACACTCTCTCTGTCAGACACACTCTCTCTGTCAAACACACTCTCTCTGTCAAACACACTCTCTCTGTCAAACACATCTCTCTCTCTGTCAACACACACTCTCTGACACACTCTCTCTGTCAAACACTCTCTCTGTCAAACTCTCTCTGTCAGACACACTCTCTCTGTCAAACATCTCTCTCTCTGTCAAACACACTCTCTCTGTCAAACACACTCTCTCTGTCTCCATCTCTCTCTCTGTCTCTCTCTCTCTGTCAGACACACTCTCTCTGTCAGACACACTCTCTCTGTCGAACACACTGTCTCTGTCAGACACACTCTCTCTGTCAGACACACTCTCTCTGTCAGACACACTCTCTCTGTCAAACACACTCTCTCAGTCAAACACACTCTCTTTGTCTCCATCTCTCTCTCTGTCTCCATCTCTCTCTCTGTCAGACACACTCTCTCTGTCAAACACACTCTCTCTGTCAAACACACTCTCTCTGTCAGACACACTCTCTCTGTCAGACACACTCTCTCTGTCAAACACACTCTCTCTGTCAGACACATCTCTCTCTCTGTCAAACACACTCTCTCTGTCAAACACACTCTCTCTGTCTCCATCTCTCTCTCTGTCAAACACACTCTCTCTGTCAAACACACTCTCTCTGTCAAACACACTCTCTCTGTCAAACACACTCTCTCTGTCAAACACACTCTCTGTCTCCATCTCTCTCTCTGTCTCCATCTCTCTCTCTGTCTCCATCTCTCTCAATTCAATTCAATTCAAGGGGCTTTATTGGCATGGGAAACATGTGTTAACATTGCCAAAGCAAGTAAGGTATATAATCTCTCTCTGTCAGACACACTCTCTCTGTCTCCATCTATCTCTCTGTCAGACACACTCTCTCTGTCAAACACACTCTCTCTGTCTCCATCTCTCTCTCTGTCAAACACACTCTCTCTGTCAAACACTCTCTCTGTCAAACACACTCTCTCTGTCAAACACACTCTCTCTGTCAAACACACTCTCTCTGTCAAACACACTCTCTGTCTCTCT
The DNA here is from genome assembly GCF_036934945.1 of Oncorhynchus masou masou. NCBI lineage: Eukaryota > Metazoa > Chordata > Actinopteri > Salmoniformes > Salmonidae > Oncorhynchus > Oncorhynchus masou. The sequence goes on from NC_088240.1 coordinate 68,488,393, forward strand.
CTGTCTCACATCTCTCTCTGTCTCCATCTCTCTCTCTGTCTCCACTCTCTCTCTGTCTCCATCTCTCTCTCTGTCAGACACACTCTCTCTGTCTCCATCTCTCTCTCTGTCTCCATCTATCTCTCTGTCAGACACTCTCTCTCTGTCAGACACACTCTCTGTCAGACACACTCTCTCTGTCAGACACACTCTCTCTGTCAAACACACTCTCTCTGTCAAACACTCTCTCTGTCTCCATCTCTCTCTCTGTCAAACACACTCTCTCTGTCTCCATCTCTCTCTGTCCAACACACTCTCTCTGTCACACACTCTCTCTGTCAGACACACTCTCTCTGTCAGACACACTCTCTCTGTCAAACACACTCTCTCTGTCAAACACACTCTCTCTGTCTCCATCTCTCTCTCTGTCAACACACTCTCTCTGTCTCACTCTCTCTGTCAGACACACTCTCTCTGTCAAACACACTCTCTCTGTCAAACACACTCTCTCTGTCTCACATCTGTCAAACTCTCTGTCATCTCTCTCTGACACACTCTCTGTCAAACACTCTCTCTGTCAAACACACTCTCTCTGTCTCCACTCTCTCTGTCAACACACTCTCTCTGTCAAACACACTCTCTGTCTCCACACTCTCTCTGTCTCACTCTCTCTGTCAAACACACTCTCTCTCTGTCAAACACACTCTCTCTCTCTGTCAGACACACTCTCTCTGTCAAACACACTCTCTCTGTCAAACACACTCTCTCTGTCAAACACACTCTCTCTGTCAAACACACTCTCTCTGTCAAACACTCTCTGTCTCTCTGTCAAACACACTCTCTCTGTCAAACACTCTCTCTCTGTCTCTCTCTGTCAAACACACTCTCTCTGTCATCTCTCTGTCAAACACACTCTCTCTGTCAAACACACTCTCTCTGTCAAACACACTCTCTCTGTCAAACACTCTCTCTGTCTCCATCTCTCTCTCTGTCTCTCCATCTCTGTCTCCATCTCTCTCTCTGTCTCCATCTCTCTCAATTCAATTCAATTCAAGGGGCTCTCAGACACACTCTCTCTCTGTCAGACACACACTCTCTCTGTCAGACACACTCTCTCTGTCAACACACTCTCTCTGTCAACACACTCTCTCTGTCAAACACACTCTCTCTGTCAAACACACTCTGTCAAACACTCTCTCTGTCTCCACACTCTCTCTGTCAAACACACTCTCTCTGTCAAACACACTCTCTCTGTCAAACACACTCTCTCTGTCAGACACACTCTCTCTGTCAGACACACTCTCTCTGTCAAACACTCTCTCTCTCTCTGTCAGACACACTCTCTCTGTCAAACACACTCTCTCTGTCAGACACACTCTCTCTGTCTCCATCTCTGTCTCTCTGTCAAACACACTCTCTCTGTCAGACACACTCTCTCTGTCAGACACACTCTCTCTGTCAGACACACTCTCTCTGTCAAACACACTCTCTCTGTCAACACACTCTCTCTGTCTCCACTCTCTCTGTCAAACACACTCTCTCTGTCTCCATCTCTGTCTCTCTGTCAAACACACTCTCTCTGTCAAACACACTCTCTCTGTCAGACACACTCTCTCGTGTCAAACACACTCTCTCTGTCAAACACACTCTCTCTGTCTCCATCTCTCTCTGTCAGACACACTCTCTCTGTCTCTCTCTGTCTCCACTCTCTCTCTGTCAAACACACTCTCTCTGTCAAACACACTGTCTCTCTGTCAAACACAACACACTCTCTCTGTCAAACACACTCTCTCTGTCAAACACACTCTCTCTGTCAAACACACTCTCTCTGTCTCATCTCTCTCTCTGTCAAACACACTCTCTCTGTCAAACACACTCTCTCTGTCAAACACACTCTCTCTGTCAGACACACTCTCTCTGTCAAACACACTCTCTCTGTCAAACACACTCTCTCTGTCAAACACACTCTCTCTGTCTCATCTCTCTCTCTGTCAGACACACTCTCTCTGTCAAACATACTCTCTCTGTCAAACATACTCTCTCTGTCAAACACACTCTCTCTGTCAAACACACTCTCTCTGTCAGACACACTCTCTCTGTCAGACACACTCTCTCTGTCAAACACACTCTCTCTGTCAGACACACTCTCTCTGTCAGACACACTCTCTCTGTCAGACACACACTCTCTGTCAAACACTCTCTCTGTCAGACACACTCTCTGTCTCCATCTCTCTCTCTTTCAAACACACTCTCTCTGTCAGACACACTCTCTCTGTCTCCATCTCTCTCTCTGTCTCCATCTATCTCTCTGTCAGACACTCTCTCTCTGTCAGACACACTCTCTCTGTCAGACACACTCTCTCTGTCAAACACACTCTCTCTGTCAGACACACTCTCTCTGTCTCCATCTATCTCTCTGTCAGACACTCTCTCTCTGTCAGACACACTCTCTCTGTCAGACACACTCTCTCTGTCAGACACACTCTCTCTGTCAAACACACTCTCTCTGTCAGACACTCTCTCTCTGTCAAACACACTCTCTCTGTCACACTCTCTCTGTCTCCATCTCTCTCTCTGTCAAACACACTCTCTCTGTCTCCATCTCTCTCTCTGTCAAACACACTCTCTCTGTCAAACACACTCTCTCTGTCACACACTCTCTCTGTCAGACACACTCTCTCTGTCAAACACACTCTCTCTGTCAAACACACTCTCTCTGTCTCCATCTCTCTCTGTCAGACACACTCTCTCTGTCAAACACACTCTCTCTGTCTCCATCTCTCTCTCTGTCAAACACACTCTCTCTGTCAAACACACTCTCTCTGTCAAACACACTCTCTCTGTCAAACACACTCTCTCTGTCAAACACACTCTCTGTCTCCATCTCTCTCTCTGTCAGACACACTCTCTCTGTCAGACACACTCTCTCTGTCAAACACACTCTCTCTGTCAGACACACTCTCTCTGTCAAACACACTCTCTCTGTCAAACACTCTCTCTGTCTCCACTCTCTCTCTCTGTCTCCATCTCTCTCTCTGTCTCCATCTCTCTCTCTGTCAGACACACTCTCTCTGTCAAACACACTCTCTCTGTCAGACACACTCTCTCTGTCAAACACACTCTCTCTGTCAAACACACTCTCTCTGTCTCCATCTCTCTTTCTGTCAGACACACTCTCTCTGTCAAACATACTCTCTCTGTCAAACACACTCTCTCTGTCAGACACACTCTCTCTGTCAGACACACTCTCTCTGTCAAACACACTCTCTCTGTCAGACACACTCTCTCTGTCAGACACACACTCTCTGTCAAACACTCTCTCTGTCAGACACACTCTCTGTCTCCATCTCTCTCTCTTTCAAACACACTCTCTCTGTCAGACACACTCTCTCTGTCAGACACACTCTCTCTGTCAGACACACTCTCTCTGTCAAACACACTCTCTCTGTCAAACACTCTCTCTGTCAAACACACTCTCTCTGTCTCTCTCTGTCAAACACACTCTCTCTGTCTCCACACACTCTCTGTCAAACACACTCTCTCTGTCAAACACACTCTCTCTGTCAAACACACTCTCTCTGTCAGACACACTCTCTCTGTCAAACACACTCTCTCTGTCAAACACACTCTCTCTGTCTCCATCTCTCTCTGTCAGACACACTCTCTCTGTCAAACACACTCTCTCTGTCTCCATCTCTCTCTCTGTCAAACACACTCTCTCTGTCAAACACACTCTCTCTGTCAAACACACTCTCTCTGTCAAACACACTCTCTGTCTCCATCTCTCTCTCTGTCTCCATCTCTCTCTCTGTCTCCACTCTCTCTCTGTCAGACACACTCTCTCTGTCAAACACACTCTCTCTGTCAAACACACTCTCTCTGTCAAACACACTCTCTCTGTCAAACACACTCTCTGTCTCCATCTCTCTCTCTGTCTCCATCTCTCTCTCTGTCTCCATCTCTCTCTCTGTCTCCATCTCTCTCTCTGTCAGACACACTCTCTCTGTCAAACACACTCTCTCTGTCAGACACACTCTCTCTGTCAAACACACTCTCTCTGTCAAACACACTCTCTCTGTCTCCATCTCTCTTTCTGTCAGACACACTCTCTCTGTCAAACATACTCTCTCTGTCTCCATCTCTCTCTCTTTCAAACACACTCTCTCAGTCAAACACACTCTCTCTGTCTCCATCTCTCTCTCTGTCCGACACACTCTCTCTGTCGAACACACTGTCTCTGTCAGACACACTCTCTCTGTCGAACACACTCTCTCTGTCAAACACACTCTCTCTGTCAAACACACTCTCTCTGTCAAACACACTCTCTCTGTCTCCATCTCTCTCAGACACACTCTCTCTGTCAAACACACTCTCTCTGTCTCCATCTCTCTCTCTGTCAAACACACTCTCTCTGTCAAACACACTCTCTGTCTCCATCTCTCTCTCTCTGTCTCCATCTCTCTCTCTGTCAGACACACTCTCTCTGTCAGACACACTCTCTCTGTCAGACACACACTCTCTGTCAAACACTCTCTCTGTCAGACACACTCTCTGTCTCCATCTCTCTCTCTGTCAGACACACTCTCTCTGTCAGACACACTCTCTCTGTCAGACACACTCTCTCTGTCAGACACACTCTCTCTGTCAAACACACTCTCCCTGTCAAACACACTCTCTCTGTCAAACACACTCTCTCTGTCTCCATCTCTCTCTCTGTCAGACACACTCTCTCTGTCAAACATACTCTCTCTTTCAAACACACTCTCTCAGTCAAACACACTCTCTCTGTCAGACACACTCTCAGTCAAACACACTCTGTCTCCATCTCTCTCTCTGTCTCCATCTCTCTCTCTGTCAAACACACTCTCTCTGTCTCCATCTCTCTCTCTGTCTCCATCTATCTCTCTGTCAGACACTCTCTCTCTGTCAGACACACTCTCTCTGTCAGACACACTCTCTCTGTCTCCATCTATCTCTCTGTCAGACACTCTCTCTCTGTCAGACACACTCTCTCTGTCAGACACACTCTCTCTGTCAAACACACTCTCTCTGTCAAACACACTCTCTCTCTCCATCTCTCTCTCTGTCAGACACACTCTCTCTGTCAGACACACTCTCTCTGTCAGACACACTCTCAGTCAAACACACTCTGTCTCCATCTCTCTCTCTGTCTCCATCTCTCTCTCTGTCAAACACACTCTCTCTGTACAACACTCTGTCTCCATCTCTCTCTCTGTCTCATCTCTCTTTCTGTCAGACACACTCTCTCTGTCAGACACACTCTCTCTGTCAAACATACTCTCTCTGTCAGACACACTCTCTCTGTCAGACACACTGTCAGGACCCGGTTTCGAACCTGGGTCTCCGGAGTGAGAAACAGTCACTTAACCAACTGAGCCACGAATAGACAGCAGAACCCAGAAGATGAGGCAGACACAGCAGTACTTAAGACGGTGTATTTAATAAAGAAAAAAATCCTAAAATACAAAAATGGCAAATCCAAAAGGTGGTAGGTAAAACACAAAAGAACTCAAAAGAAACTCACCAAAAATAAACAAAAACAAAAAACAGAATACCACAAGAACGTCACCCGGAATCGACAAGAGCACACAGAACACTAGGGCAGGGTGCTAACATACAAACACAGAGCACAGAACTGAGGGAAACAAAGGGTTTAAATACAATCAGGGGAAACGAGACACAGGTGCAAACAATAATGGGGATCAAGGGAAAAACACAGGGACAAAAAGCACAATGGGGACATCTACTGACAAAAACCCGGAACAACCCTGGCCAAATCCTGACAGAATCCCCCCTAGGAACGGCTCCTGACGTTCCTACCAGCTCTCTCAGGGTGGAGGACCCTGAACTGACGAATGAGGTCAGGGTCCAGGATGTCTTTGGCAGGAACCCAGGAGCGCTCCTCAGGACCGTAGCCTTCCCAGTCCACCAGATACTGCCAGGACCGCTGCACCCGGCGGGAATCCAGTATCCGGTGGACGGTATAAGCCGGCTGGCCTCCAATGACACGAGGCGGAGGGGGAGGTCTGTCTGCCGGGACAAGGGGAGAAAAAACAACAGGTTTTAACAATGACACATGAAATGTGGGATTAATCTTAAGGGATCTGGGTAAGTGTAGGCGATAAGAAACTGGGTTAACTCTCCTGGCAACCTTGAAGGGACCGATGTATTTTTGGGACAGCTTGCGAGACTCCACCCGTAGAGGTAAGTCTCTTGTGGAAAGCCAGACTCTCTGGCCGGGGCGCAGGGTAGGCCCGGGACGGCGACGTCTGTTGGCTTGTTGTTGATACCTCTGTGAGGAACGTATCAGATTAAGACGGGTCTTCCTCCACATAAGCCGACAGCGTCTGACGAACCTCAAGGCTGAAGGCACTCTGACTTCTGCCTCCTGGTCCGGGAACAATGGAGGAGCATAGCCAAACTGACACTCGTGCGGGGACATACCAGTGGAGGAGGAGCGCAAGGTGTTGTGCGCGTATTCGGCCCAAACAATAAAGGATGACCATGTGGACGGGTTGTCACGAGTCATACATCGGAGGGTGGTTTCCAGCTCTTGATTCATCCTCTCTGTTTGGCCGTTGGACTCCGGATGATACCCTGAAGATAGACTGGCAGAAGCCCCCATGAGTTGGCAGAAGGCCTTCCAAAACCTTGAGGCGAACTGGGGACCTCTGTCAGAAACCACATCTTGAGGAATGCCGAAGACTCGGAACACATGATTAATTACCAACTCAGCCGTTTCCTTGGCAGAAGGTAACTTAGTCAGAGGGACGAACCTGGCCGCCTTTGAAAACCTGTCGATTATGACTAGGATAGTAGTATTGCCATGGGATGGAGGAAGTCCAGTAATAAAGTCCAATGAGATATGGGACCAGGGTCTGTGGGGAACAGGTAAAGGATGAAGGAGTCCTTGAGGGCGGAGGTGAGAAGATTTGCCCTGGCAGCACATGGGGCAGGCATTGACGAAAGTGGCAACGTCTTCTCTTATGGTAGGCCACCAGAACTTACGCTGGATGAACTCCAAGGTGCGACCTACGCCCGGATGACAGGTGAGGCGAGAGGAGTGCCCCCACAGAAGGACCTGAGTCCTCACTGCCTTGGGGACAAACAACCGATTGGCAGGGCCTCCTTTAGGGTCCGGTTCGCTAGCTTGAGCACGTCTCACGGTATCCTCAACTTGCCACGAGATCGGAGCCACAATCTTAGCAGCAGGAAGGACAGGCATGTCCGTGTCATCTCGAATGGCAGGAGCGTAGACTCGGGACAGGGCATCCGGTTTGAGATTCTTCGACCCGGGCCGATAGGTGAGGATAAACTGGAATCGATTGAAGAAAAGAGACCATCTAGCTTGTCTAGAGTTCAATCGCTTCGCCTGCTGGATATACTCCAGATTTTTGTGGTCCGTAAGCACTTGAAACGGGTGAGAAGCCCCCTCGAGCCAGTGTCTCCATTCCTTCAATGCCATCTTAACCGCTAGGAGTTCACGATCCCCACATCGTAGTTCCTCTCAGTTGGGGTAAGCCGGTGTGAGAAGAAAGCGCACGGATGAAGCTTCTTGTCTTCACCCCTCTGAGACAGGACAGCTCCAACACCAACCTCTGATGCGTCTACCTCCACCACAAATGGTTCATCCGTAGTCGGTAGTATCAGGATGGGAGCAGAGAGGATGCGCTGCTTGAGTCCTTGGAAGGCCGTCTCAGCTTCTCTTCCCCAAAAAAACCTTGCATTGCCACCTTTGGTTAAAGCTGAGAGAGGAGCTGCCACCAAACTGAAGTTCTTGATGAACTTGCGGTAAAAGTTTGTGAAGCCCAGGAAACGCTGAACATCCTTAACGGATTTGGGGGTGGGCCAATCCGCTACCGCCCCTACCTTCCTAGGGTCCATTTGGATTCGACCGGGTTCCACTACAAATCCCAGGAATTGTACTCGGGATGAATGGAATTCACATTTTTCCGGCTTAACGTACAGATGGCTGTCCAGGAGGCGTTTGAGTACTTGTCTGACATGCTTAGTGTGTTCTTGAAGGGAGCTCGAAAAGATGAGGATGTCATCCAAGTAAACGAACACAAATATGTTAAGCATATCCCTAAGCACATCGTTTATGAGCGCTTGGAACACCGCTGGGGCGTTGGTCAGGCCGAAGGGCATCACCAAGTATTCATAGTGACCAGTAGGCGTGTTGAAAGCGGTCTTCCACTCGTCACCAGGTCTGATCCGCACAAGATGGTATGCGTTCCGCAGGTCAAGCTTAGTGAAAACAACTGCTTCCTGGAGCAGCTCGAAGGCTGTGGCCATAAGGGGTAGCGGGTAACGGTTACGGACGGTTATGTCATTGAGTCCCCGGTAGTCGATGCAAGGACGTAACCCACCATCTTTCTTGGCCACAAAGAAAAACCCTGCTCCCGCCGGGAGGTTGATGGACGCATGAGGCCTGCTTCCAGAGAGTCCTTGATGTAGGTATCCATAGCAGCTCGTTCGGGTGGAGATAGGGAAAAGATCCGACCCCTGGGGGGCAAGTGCCCGGAAACAGGTCGATGGGGCAATCGTAAGATCTATGGGGTGGTAGCATGGTGGCCCTCTGTTTGCTAAACACCAGTTTGAGGTCATGGTAACACTCGGGAACTCGGGTCAGGTCGATGGATTCTAAAGACTCGGGAGTAGAACTCGGGGAATTCTGGAAAATACAAGTAGCTTGGCACGTAGGACCCCACTGCTTGATAGTACCCACAGACCAGTCGATGTGAGGGTTATGGCTGTGAAGCCAGGGGTATCCAAGGACGAGAGGGAACTCGGAACAGGAGATCAAATGAAAGTTCATCAATTCCTGGTGTTGTGAAACTGAAAGTCTCAAGGAGGTAGTGACATGAGTGACAAGTCCAGATCCCAAAGGGCTTCCATCCAATGTAGTAACCCTCATGGGGTCACTTAGAAGTTCAGAGGGAACGCCATTCTCCTTCGCCCAGACACCATCCATGAAGTTACCTGCGGCTCCAGAGTCTACCAAGGCTTGAAGGTGAAGCTTGTGGTTGTCCCAGGAGAGGGTGACTGGAATGAGCAGACGGGAGTTGGACGGATGGGAGGAGGTTATGTTTCCCGTTACAGTTCCCCCGGTCTGTACGGGACAGAGCGTTTCCCTGGAGCCCGGGACACGTGGAACGGAAATGGCCCGGTTTGCCGCAATATAGACAGCGTCGCTCCTCATCCGGCGGTCTCTCTCAGCCTGGGAGATGCGTCCAATCTGCATGGGTTCCGGTGGAGCCAGTGATGATAAAGGTGGGGACTCGGAGCTGGGACTGATAGGAGCTAGAGGTCTACGGTTGAGTTCTCTCTCTCAGACGCTGGTCAATGCGTGAGGCCAACTTGATCAGGGACTCGAGATTGTCCGGTGGTTCCCGAGTGGCCAGTTCATCTTGGATAGAGTCGGAAAGGCCTTTCAGAAAGCACACCGTGAGCGCCTCGTTGTTCCAGCCACTCGCTGCTGCCACCGTGCGGAACTGGATGGCATAGTCCGTCACGCTGCGCCAACCTTGATGGAGAGTCAGGAGCTGTTTGGCTGAGTCAGAACCACTGCTTGGGCCTTGAAACACTCGTTTGAATTCCTCAGCAAAGGCAGAGTAGCTGGCACAGCAGGAACTATGGGCATCCCACACAGCAGTAGCCCAGGCCAGGGCTTTTTCCGACAGCAGGGTGATGATATATGCGATCTTAGACCGGTCGGTGGGAAACGACGAGGGTTGCAGCTCAAAGGAGAGAGAACATTGAGTGAGAAACCCTTTACAAGCACTTGGATCACCTGAGAACCGTTGGGGAGGTGGAAGACGAGGTTCAGCCAGGGGGTTAACTGCCATGGGTACGTGAACTTGAGGTACTGGGACGGGAACTGTTGCCGGGGTAAGTCGATCAGATATTTGCTTAATGGAAGTCAGCATCTCCGACAGAAGATGAGAATGTCTAGCCATTAAGGCCTCTTGCTGAACCAGGGCGGCTTCGTGGCGTTGGACAGTCTCCTGGTGGTGGGACAGCGTGGCAAAAAGGTCCTGGGAACTGGCTGCCTCTGGGTTCATTTTTGGCTCTGTGTTTCTGTCAGGACCCGGTTTCGAACCTGGGTCTCCGGAGTGAGAAACAGTCACTTAACCAACTGAGCCACGAATAGACAGCAGAACCCAGAAGATGAGGCAGACACAGCAGTACTTAAGACGGTGTATTTAATAAAGAAAAAAATCCTAAAATACAAAAATGGCAAATCCAAAAGGTGGTAGGTAAAACACAAAAGAACTCAAAAGAAACTCACCAAAAATAAACAAAAACAAAAAACAGAATACCACAAGAACGTCACCCGGAATCGACAAGAGCACACAGAACACTAGGGCAGGGTGCTAACATACAAACACAGAGCACAGAACTGAGGGAAACAAAGGGTTTAAATACAATCAGGGTAAACGAGACACAGGTGCAAACAATAATGGGGATCAAGGGAAAAACACAGGGACAAAAAGCACAATGGGGACATCTACTGACAAAAACCCGGAACAACCCTGGCCAAATCCTGACACACACTCTCTCTGTCAAACACACTCTCTCTGTCAGACACACTCTCTCTGTCAGACACACTCTCTCTGTCAGACACACTCTCTCTGTCAAACACACTCTCTCTGTCTCCATCTCTCTCTCTGTCAAACACACTCTCTCTGTCAAACACACTCTCTCTGTCTCCATCTCTCTCTGTCAGACACACTCTCTCTGTCAAACACACTCTCTCTGTCTCCATCTCTCTCTCTGTCAAACACACTCTCTCTGTCAAACACACTCTCTCTGTCAAACACACTCTCTCTGTCAAACACACTCTCTCTGTCAAACACACTCTCTGTCTCCATCTCTCTCTCTGTCTCCATCTCTCTCTCTGTCTCCATCTCTCTCTCTGTCAGACACACTCTCTCTGTCAAACACACTCTCTCTGTCAGACACACTCTCTCTGTCAAACACACTCTCTCTGTCAAACACACTCTCTGTCTCCATCTCTCTCTCTGTCTCCATCTCTCTCTCTGTCTCCATCTCTCTCTCTGTCAGACACACTCTCTCTGTCAAACACACTCTCTCTGTCAGACACACTCTCTCTGTCAAACACACTCTCTCTGTCAAACACACTCTCTCTGTCTCCATCTCTCTTTCTGTCAGACACACTCTCTCTGTCAAACATACTCTCTCTGTCAAACATACTCTCTCTGTCTCCATCTCTCTCTCTTTCAAACACACTCTCTCAGTCAAACACACTCTCTCTGTCTCCATCTCTCTCTCTGTCTCCATCTCTCTCTCTGTCAGACACACTCTCTCTGTCGAACACACTGTCTCTGTCAGACACACTCTCTCTGTCAAACACACTCTCTCTGTCAGACACACTCTCTCTGTCAGACACACTCTCTCTGTCAGACACACTCTCTCTGTCAGACACACTCTCTCTGTCAGACACACTCTCTCTGTACAACACTCTGTCTCCATCTCTCTCTCTGTCTCCATCTCTCTCTCTGTCTCCATCTCTCTCTCTGTCAAACACACTCTCTCTGTCAAACACACTCTCTCTGTCACACACTCTCTCTGTCAGACACACTCTCTCTGTCAAACACACTCTCTCTGTCAAACACACTCTCTCTGTCTCCATCTCTCTCTGTCAGACACTCTCTCTGTCAAACACACTCTCTCTGTCTCCATCTCTCTCTCTGTCAAACACACTCTCTCTGTCAAACACACTCTCTCTGTCAAACACACTCTCTCTGTCAAACACACTCAATTCAATTCAATTCAATTCAAGGGGCTTTATTGGCATGGGAAACATGTGTTAACATTGCCAAAGCAAGTAAGGTAAACAATAAAAATTAACAGTAGACATCACACATACAGAAGTTTCAAAACAATAAAGACATTGAAAATGTCATATTATATATATATATACAGTGTTTTTACAAGGTACAAATTTGAAAGGACACAAGATAAAATAAATAAGCATAGATATGGGTTGTATTTACAATGGTGTTTGTTCCTTACTGGTTGCCCTTTTCTCGTGGCAACAGGTCACAAATCTTGCTGCTCTGATGGCACACTGTGGAATTTCACCCAGTAGATATGGGAGTTTTTCAAAATTGGATTTGTTTTCGAATTCTTTGTGGATCTGTGTAATCTGAGGGAAATATGTCTCTCTAATATGGTCATACATTGGGCAGGAGGTTAGGAAGTGCAGCTCAGTTTCCACCTCATTTTGTGGGCAGTGAGCACATAGCCTGTCTTCTCTTGAGAGCCATGTCTGCCTACGTCGGCCTTTCTCAATAGCAAGGCTATGCTCGCTGAGTCTGTACATAGTCAAAGCTTTCCTTAATTTTGGGTCAGTCACAGTGGTCAGGTATTCTGCCGCTGTGTACTCTCTGTGTAGGGCCAAATAGCATTCTAGTTTGCTCTGTTTTTTTGTTAATTCTTTCCAGTGTGTCAAGTAATTATCTTTTTGTTTTCTCATGATTTGGTTGGGTCTAATTGTGCTGCTGTCATGGGGCTCTGTAGGGTGTGTTTGTGAACAGAGCCCCAGGACCAGCTTGCTTAGGGGACTCTTCTCCAGGTTCATCTCTGTAGGTGATGGCTTTGTTGTGGAAGGTTTGGGAATCGCTTCCTTTTAGGTGGTTATAGAATTTAACTGCTCTTTTCTGGATTTTGATAATTAGTGGGTATCGGCCTAATTCTGCTCTGCATGCATTATTTGGTGTTCTACGTTGTACACTGAGGATATTTTTGCAGAATTCTGCGTGCAGAGTCTCAATTTGGTGTTTGTCCCATTTTGTGAAGTCTTGGTTGGTGAGCAGACCCCAGACCTCACAACCATAAAGGGCAATGGGCTCTATGACTGATTCAAGTATTTTTAGCCAAATCCTAATTGGTATGTTGAAATTTATGTTCCTTTTGATGGCATAGAATGCCCTTCTTGCCTTGTCTCTCAGATCGTTCACAGCTTTGTGGAAGTTACCTGTGGCGCTGATGTTTAGGCCAAGGTATGTATAGTTTTTTGTGTGCTCTAGGGCAACAGTGTCTAGATGGAATTTGTATTTGTGGTCCTGGTGACTGGACCTTTTTTGGAACACCATTATTTTGGTCTTACTGAGATTTACTGTCAGGGCCCAGGTCTGACAGAATCTGTGCATAAGATCTAGGTGCTGCTGTAGGCCCTCCATGGTTGGTGACAGAAGCACCAGATCATCAGCAAACAGCAGACATTTGACTTCAGATTCTAGTAGGGTGAGGCCGGGTGCTGCAGACTTTTCTAGTGCCCGCGCCAGTTCGTTGATATATATGTTGAAGAGGGTGGGGCTTAAGCTGCATCCCTGTCTAACCCCACGACCCTGTGTGAAGAAATGTGTGTGTTTTTTGCCAATTTTAACCGCACACTTGTTGTTTGTGTACATGGATTTTATGATGTCGTATGTTTTACCCCCAACACCACTTTCCAACAGTTTGTATAGCAGACCCTCATGCCAAATTGAGTCGAAGGCTTTTTTGAAATCAACAAAGCATGAGAAGACTTTGCCTTTGTTTTGGTTTGTTTGGTTGTCAATTAGGGTGTGCAGGGTGAATACATGGTCTGTTGTACGGTAATTTGGTAAAAAGCCAATTTGACATTTGCTCAGTACATTGTTTTCATTGAGGAAGTGTACGAGTCTGCTGTTAATGATAATGCAGAGGATTTTCCCAAGGTTACTGTTGACGCATATTCCACGGTAGTTATTGGGGTCAAATTTGTCTCCATTTTTGTGGATTGGGGTGATCAGTCCTTGGTTCCAAATATTGGGGAAGATGCCAGAGCTAAGGATGATGTTAAAGAGTTTTAGTATAGCCAATTGGAATTTGTTGTCTGTATATTTGATCATTTCATTGAGGATACCATCAACACCACAGGCCTTTTTGGGTTGGAGGGTTTTTATTTTGTCCTGTAATTCATTCAATGTTATTGGAGAATCCAGTGGGTTCTGGTAGTCTTTAATAGTTGATTCTAAGATCTGTATTTGATCATGTATATGTTTTTGCTCTTTATTCTTTGTTATAGAGCCAAAAAGATTGGAGAAGTGGTTTACCCATACATCTCCATTTTGGATAGATAATTCTTCGTGTTGTTGTTTGTTTAGTGTTTTCCAATTTTCCCAGAAGTGGTTAGAGTCTATGGATTCTTCAATTACATTGAGCTGATTTCTGACATGCTGTTCCTTCTTTTTCCGTAGTGTATTTCTGTATTGTTTTAGTGATTCACCATAGTGAAGGCGTAGACTCAGGTTTTCCGGGTCTCTATGTTTTTGGTTGGACATTCTCTGTCTCCATCTCTCTCTCTTTCAAACACACTCTCTCAGTCAAACACACTCTCTCTGTCTCCATCTCTCTCTCTGTCTCCATCTATCTCTCTGTCAGACACTCTCTCTCTGTCAGACACTCTCTCTCTGTCAGACACACTCTCTCTGTCAGACACACTCTCTCTGTCAGACACACTCTCTCTGTCAAACACACTCTCTCTGTCAAACACTCTCTCTGTCTCCATCTCTCTCTCTGTCAAACACACTCTCTCTGTCTCCATCTCTCTCTCTGTCAAACACACTCTCTCTGTCAAACACACTCTCTCTGTCACACACTCTCTCTGTCAGACACACTCTCTCTGTCAAACACACTCTCTGTCAGACACACTCTCTCTGTCAAACCCACTCTCTCTGTCAGACACACTCTCTCTGTCAAACACACTCTCTCTGTCAAACACTCTCTCTGTCTCCAAACATTACACATACAGAAGTTTCAAAACGATAAAGACATTACAAATGTCATATTATATATATATACAGTGTTTTAACAATGTACACATGGTAAAGGACACAAGATAAAATAAATAAGCATAAATATGGGTTGTATTTACAATGGTATGTGTTCTTCACTGGTTGCCCTTTTCTCGTGGCAACAGGTCACAAATCTTGCTGCTGTGATGGCACACTGTGGAATTTCACCCAGTAGATATGGGAGTTTATCAAAATTGGATTTGTTTTCAAATTCTTTGTAGATCTGTGTCATCTGAGGGAAATATGTCTCTCTAATATGGTTATACATTGGGCAGGAGGTTAGGAAGTGCAGCTCAGTTTCCACCTCATTTTGTGGGCAGTGAGCACATAGCCTGTCTTCTCTTGAGAGCCATGTCTACCTACGGCGGCCTTTCTCAATAGCAAGGCTATGCTCACTGAGTCTGTACATTGTCAAAGCTTTCCTTAATTTTGGGTCAGTCACAGTGGTCAGGTATTCTGCCGTAGTGTACTCTCTGTGTAGGGCCAAATAGCATTCTAGTTTGCTCTGTTTTTTGTTAATTCTTTCCAATGTGTCAAGTAATTATCTTTTTGTTTTCTCATGATTTGGTTGGGTCTAATTGTGCTGCTGTCATGGGGCTCTGTAGGGTGTGTTTGTGAACAGAGCCCCAGGACCAGCTTGCTTAGGTGACTCTTCTCCAGGTTAATCTCTCTGTAGGTGATGGCTTTGTTGTGGAAGGTTTGGGAATCGCTTCCTTTTAAGTGGTTATAGAATTTAACGGCTCTTTTCTGGATTTTGATAATTAGTGGGTATCGGCCTAATTCTGCTCTGCATGCATTATTTGGTGTTCTACGTTGTACACTGAGGATATTTTTGCAGAATTCTGCGTGCAGAGTCTCAATTTGGTGTTTGTCCCATTTTGTGAAGTCTTGGTTGGTGAGCGGACCCCAGACCTCGCAACCATAAAGGGCAATGGGCTCTATGACTGATTCAAGTATTTGTCTCCATCTCTCTCTGTCTTCATCTCTCTCTCTGTCTTCATGTCTCTCTCTGTCTCCATCTCTCTCTATGTCTCCATCTCTCTCTCTGTCTCCATCTCTCTCTCTCTGTCTCCATCTCTCTGTCTCTGTCTCTCCATCTCTTTCTTTCTCTCTCTCTCCCTCTCGCTCTCTCTCACACACACACAACTGACTCTCTCTCTCTTTCTCTTTCTGCACGGGCCCCTCTCCTCTCGTGTCCATGCGGAGTGCATGACTGATTTAAGGGCCCCTTACAAACGGTAAGGTTGCAAAGTGAAGACAAAAACGAGAGACAAATCAATAAACAGCACTCCATCTCAAGGAGCGAGGCAGGAGAACAGTGAAAAATATATATACACTCTATCCTGTCAAAAGACTTGTGGTTTATCTTGAGTGACTGTCAAGGCTGGGAATATCATGGAATGGCCAGAAATATATAAAATGAATAAGCTGCTGGGTGTTGTTGGGAGTTATGATGGTTCATAAATCCTGGTTTGATCATGGCGGACAAGGCTTAAATCCACAGCTGCCTAATGCGCACAGCAGTGTTTTGGACCAGATTTTATTCTGTTGGAGAGATAGAAGCCAATAGCTGGCCAAATAAGATTTTTCATCTCTCTCTTCTCCCTTTCATGAGTGACATATATATAAATAGAGAGGAAGGCTTTCCTAATTCATGACATGAAATATTACCTAGGCCATTCCACAGAGCAAAGTGTTTGGGATGGCGGGAGAGATAGCATCCATCCTCTTAGTTTACCAGACAAACAAAACCTGGGTGACCTTTGACCCGACACAGGAAGTACAACTGATAAGTCACTACCAATTTCTTCTTCTTTTTTTCCGTTTTGTCTAGTGTTTTTCTCTCTTTGGCTCAGGTTTTACTACCTTTAATAGAAGTACACAGGCGTAGCAAGGTAAAAACCTGAGCCAAAGAGAGAAAAACACTAGACAAAACGGAGAAAAAGAAGAAGAAATTGGTAGTGACTTATCAGTTGTACTTCCTGTGTCGGGTCAAAGGTCACCCAGGTTTTGTTTGTCTGGTATACTAAGAGGATGGATGCTATCTCTCCCCCCATCCCAAACACTTTGCTCTGTGGAATGGCCTAGGTAATATTTCATGTCATGAATTAGGAAAGCCTTCCTCTCCTTTTCTCCACTCCATCATCTATCATCTCCTTCAGGGTGTTACAGTTATACAGCTAGAAGAAACGGTGCTACCTACACAGAAGGAAAAAGGGTTCCACGTCTCGCTTCATACTGTATGTGGACCTCAAAGTGGTTCTAAGTAGAACTACAGCCTTATTTTTAGCAGTGTACAGTACAGTAGTTCATGTATCACTTTCTTTCTTCTCAAACGGAATGTTTTATATTATATGACTGCAGACAGAATGCATTACTAATTAAAGTAGATGTCTAATCTCAAGGGCTTTCCCTGTCAATAGACACCCCATTATTAGAAATGAAGTGTCTTTAATATAGAAGAGTGACATTTTGAAATGTAAAAATGCATGTCACAGTGCCTGAGTCAATAATATCCCAGTTATCCTCCCAAATGAGACAAGTTGTCAGCGCTTGAATATGACAACAATAACATGTTTGCTGGACCAAATCAGAAGGATGGAATTCCAATGTGAGTTGTTTTGTTATATTCAGCTATGGGCTATGCTTTTCGAGCAGGAGTCTTCTCCATAAGAAAATACATAGTTAGAGCTTGATCCACACAACCCATTCAATTCCTAAACCATGTATTTCATTCAAGTGTCTCAGAGTTATACACTAGTAATACCTTCTCAGATGAAGGCATGACAGTAACGACGCAGGAGGGCCTGGAACTGTCAAACAATAAGGTCTATTATTATCAGCTTTTAATGTAATTACTGTAGCAGTTTAGATAAAGCTCAGTAGGACTTTATCATTGGTGTCGATTTTCAATGACTGTATGACTGATTCAATTTACACTGTATAAGATCTGTAGATATAATGGAGCAATGGATGTGAAAAGGCAGGGTTGCTTTGGAGGATGTTGTGCCACATCCAGCGACGTGCCACCTGTGTAGTCATTCACAGCCATGTGAAACCATGCAGATGCCCATGGCTCTAACTATGAATTATTCAAACAGCCATTCCTTCAGTCCACATGCAGCAGAGAAGTTGTGCTCGCTAGTAAACACATTTTATGTTACCATCCTGGCTACATGTGAAGTGTAGCACATTGTAGATCCAGGATAATTGCACCACTCCTCTCTGACTTTAACGTACCCCCAGGAACAGCCCTGCCTGCCTGCCTGCTTGTCTGTCTGATATCAATTGTCTGCTTTATCCAATGGAGAGAGAGGCTGCTGGGATTGACTTTGTAGGCTATGGAGAGTGTTTGTGTTAACTGAGCCCCGCTCAATGTTATGTAGTATTTCATTTACTGTATGTGTGTCAATGCAGAAGAGGTTGACTGTAACTGTACTTTAGGGGGTATTAGGAAGAGAGTAGAGACATAGAGAGGTTGACTGTAACTGTACTTTAGGGGGTATTAGGAAGAGAGTAGAGACATAGAGAGGTTGACTGTTACTGTACTTTAGGGGGTATTAGGAAGAGAGTAGAGGAAGAGAGTTGACTGTAACTGTACTTTAGGGGGTATTAGGAAGAGAGTAGAGACATTGGTTGACTGTAACTGTACTTTAGGGGGTATTAGGAAGAGAGTAGAGACGTAGAGAGGTTGACTGTAACTGTACTTTAGGGGGTATTAGGAAGAGAGTAGAGACATAGAGAGGTTGACTGTAACTGTACTTTAGGGGGTATTAGGAAGAGAGTAGAGACATAGAGAGGTTGACTGTAACTGTACTTTAGGGGGTATTAGGAAGAGAGTAGAGACGTAGAGAGGTTGACTGTAACTGTACTTTAGGGGTATTAGGAAGAGAGTAGAGACATAGAGAGGTTGACTGTTACTGTACTTTAGGGGTATTAGGAAGAGAGTAGAGACATAGAGAGGTTGACTGTAACTGTACTTTAGGGGTATTAGGAAGAGAGTAGAGACATAGAGAGGTTGACTGTAACTGTACTTTAGGGGGTATTAGGAAGAGAGTAGAGACATAGAGAGGTTGACTGTAACTGTACTTTAGGGGGTATTAGGAAGAGAGTAGAGACGTAGAGAGGTTGACTGTAACTGTACTTTAGGGGGTATTAGGAAGAGAGTAGAGACATAGAGAGGTTGACTGTAACTGTACTTTAGGGGGTATTAGGAAGAGAGTAGAGACAGAGAGGTTGACTGTAACTGTACTTTAGGGGGTATTAGGAAGAGAGTAGAGACAGAGAGGTTGACTGTAACTGTACCTTAGGGGGTATTAGGAAGAGAGTAGAGACGTAGAGAGGTTGACTGTAACTGTACTTTAGGGGGTATTAGGAAGAGAGTAGAGACATAGAGAGGTTGACTGTAACTGTACTTTAGGGGGTATTAGGAAGAGAGTAGAGACATAGAGAGGTTGACTGTAACTGTACTTTAGGGGGTATTAGGAAGAGATTAGAGACACAGAGGTTGACTGTAACTGTACTTTAGGGGGTATTAGGAAGAGAGTAGAGACATAGAGAGGTTGACTAACTGTACTTTAGTGGGTATTAGGAAGAGAGTAGAGACACAGAGAGGTTGACTGTAACTGTACTTTAGGGGGTATTAGGAAGAGATTAGAGACGTAGAGAGGTTAACTGTGACTGTACTTTAGGGGGTGTTAGGAAGAGAGTAGAGACACAGAGAGGTTGACTGTAACTGTACTTTAGGGGGTATTAGGAAGAGATTAGAGACTTAGAGAGGTTGACTGTAACTGTACTTTAGGGGGTATTAGGAAGAGAGTAGAGACATAGAGAGGTTGACTGTAACTGTACTTTAGGGGGTATTAGGAAGAGAGTAGAGACATAGAGAGGTTGACTGTAACTGTACTTTAGGGGGTATTAGGAAGAGAGTAGAGACATAGAGAGGTTGACTGTAACTGTACTTTAGGGGGTATTAGGAAGAGAGTAGAGACAGAGAGGTTGACTGTTACTGTACTTTAGGGGGTATTAGGAAGAGAGTAGAGACATAGAGAGGTTGACTGTAACTGTACTTTAGGGGGTATTAGGAAGAGAGTAGAGACGTAGAGAGGTTGACTGTAACTGTACTTTAGGGGGGTATTAGGAAGAGAGTAGAGACGTAGAAAGGTTGACTGTAACTGTACTTTAGGGGGTATTAGGAAGAGAGTAGAGACATAGAGAGGTTGACTGTAACTGTACTTTAGGGGGAATTATGAAGAGAGTAGAGACATAGAGGTTGACTGTAACTGTACTTTAGGGGGTATTAGGAAGAGAGTAGAGACATAGAGAGGTTGACTGCAACCGTACTTTACGGGGTATTAGGAAGAGAGTAGAGACACAGAGAGGTTGACTGTAATGGACTTTAGGGGTATTAGGAAGAGAGTAGAGACGTAGAGAGGTTGACTGTGACTGTACTTTAGGGGGTATTAGGAAGAGAGTAGAGACATAGAGAGGTTGACTGTAACTGTACTTTAGGGGGTATTAGGAAGAGAGTAGAGACATAGAGAGGTTGACTGTAACTGTACTTTAGGGGGTATTAGGAAGAGAGTAGAGACAGAGAGGTTGACTGTAACTGTACTTTAGGGGGTATTAGGAAGAGAGTAGAGACAGAGAGGTTGACTGTAACTGTACTTTAGGGGGTATTAGGAAGAGAGTAGAGACATAGAGAGGTTGACTGTTACTGTACTTTAGGGGGTATTAGGAAGAGAGTAGAGACATAGAGAGGTTGACTGTAACTGTACTTTAGGGGGTATTAGGAAGAGAGTAGAGACAGAGAGGTTGACTGTAACTGTACTTTAGGGGGTATTAGGAAGAGAGTAGAGACATAGAGAGGTTGACTGTAACTGTACTTTAGTGGGTATTAGGAAGAGAGTAGAGACAGAGAGGTTGACTGTAACTGTACTTTAGGGGGTATTAGGAAGAGAGTAGAGACATAGAGAGGTTGACTGTTACTGTACTTTAGGGGGTTTTAGGAAGAGAGTAGCGACGTAGAGAGGTTGACTGTAACTGTACTTTAGGGGGTATTAGGAAGAGAGTAGAGACATAGAGAGGTTGACTGTAACTCTACTTTAGGGGGTATTAGGAAGAGAGTAGAGACAGAGAGGTTGACTGTAACTGTACTTTAGGGGGTATTAGGAAGAGATTAGAGACATAGAGAGGTTGACTGTAACTGTACTTTAGGGGGTATTAGGAAGAGATTAGAGACATAGAGAGGTTGACTGTTACTGTACTTTAGGGGGTATTAGGAAGAGAGTAGAGACGTAGAGAGGTTGACTGTAACTGTACTTTAGGGGGGTATTAGGAAGAGAGTAGAGACGTAGAGAGGTTGACTGTAACTGTACTTTAGGGGGTATTAGGAAGAGAGTAGAGACATAGAGAGGTTGACTGTAACTGTACTTTAGGGGGAATTATGAAGAGAGTAGAGACATAGAGAGGTTGACTGTAACTGTACTTTAGGGGGTATTAGGAAGAGAGTAGAGACATAGAGAGGTTGACTGCAACCGTACTTTACGGGGTATTAGGAAGAGAGTAGAGACACAGAGAGGTTGACTGTAATGGACTTTAGGGGGTATTAGGAAGAGAGTAGAGACGTAGAGAGGTTGACTGTGACTGTACTTTAGGGGGTATTAGGAAGAGAGTAGAGACATAGAGAGGTTGACTGTAACTGTACTTTAGGGGGTATTAGGAAGAGAGTAGAGACATAGAGAGGTTGACTGTAACTGTACTTTAGGGGGTATTAGGAAGAGAGTAGAGACAGAGAGGTTGACTGTAACTGTACTTTAGGGGGTATTAGGAAGAGAGTAGAGACATAGAGAGGTTGACTGTAACTGTACTTTAGGGGGTATTAGGAAGAGAGTAGAGACATAGAGAGGTTGACTGTAACTGTACTTTAGGGGGTATTAGGAAGAGAGTAGAGACATAGAGAGGTTGACTGTAACTGTACTTTAGGGGGTATTAGGAAGAGAGTAGAGACAGAGAGGTTGACTGTAACTGTACTTTAGGGGGTATTAGGAAGAGAGTAGAGACAGAGAGGTTGACTGTAACTGTACTTTAGGGGTATTAGGAAGAGAGTAGAGACATAGAGAGGTTGACTGTAACTGTACTTTAGGGGGTATTAGGAAGAGAGTAGAGACATAGAGAGGTTGACTGTAACTGTACTTTAGGGGTATTAGGAAGAGAGTAGAGACAGAGAGGTTGACTGTAACTGTACTTTAGGGGTATTAGGAAGAGAGTAGAGACGTAGAGAGGTTGACTGTAACTGTACTTTAGGGGGTATTAGGAAGAGAGTAGAGACAGAGAGGTTGACTGTAACTGTACTTTAGGGGTATTAGGAAGAGAGTAGAGACATAGAGAGGTTGACTGTAACTGTACTTTAGGGGGTATTAGGAAGAGAGTAGAGACAGAGAGGTTGACTGTAACTGTACTTTAGGGGGTATTAGGAAGAGAGTAGAGACAGAGAGGTTGACTGTAACTGTACTTTAGGGGTATTAGGAAGAGAGTAGAGACATAGAGAGGTTGACTGTAACTGTACTTTAGGGGGTATTAGGAAGAGAGTAGAGACATAGAGAGGTTGACTGTAACTGTACTTTAGGGGGTATTAGGAAGAGAGTAGAGACAGAGAGGTTGACTGTTACTGTACTTTAGGGGTATTAGGAAGAGAGTAGAGACAGAGAGGTTGACTGTAACTGTACTTTAGGGGTATTAGGAAGAGAGTAGAGACGTAGAGAGGTTGACTGTAACTGTACTTTAGGGGTATTAGGAAGAGAGTAGAGACATAGAGAGGTTGACTGTAACTGTACTTTAGGGGTATTAGGAAGAGAGTAGAGACATAGAGAGGTTGACTGTAACTGTACTTTAGGGGGTATTAGGAAGAGATTAGAGACATAGAGAGGTTGACTGTAACTGTACTTTAGGGGGTATTAGGAAGAGAGTAGAGACATAGAGAGGTTGACTGTAACTGTACTTTAGGGGGTATTAGGAAGAGAGTAGAGACATAGAGAGGTTGACTGTAACTGTACTTTAGGGGGTATTAGGAAGAGAGTAGAGACGTAGAGAGGTTTATCGATGTTGATATTGATAGCAATTGATTTTCTTCCATTTCTACAATTTGTTTTAATTTATCATCAAACCGACAATCATTTAGAAACAGAATATTAGTGTTGTACAGTAGATTTTTCTTATCTGCAGCAGATAACAGCACTTTGTTACAGTTTGTCTCTGACTTTGTATAATCGTTTTATGTGCGCATTGGCATATTGTACCATTGCATATAAAATATGAATATTACATGAATTAAAATCCTCAATCTTGAAAATTGTCGTCATTATTGCATTATTGCAACCCTCATATTGAATAGGCCTAAAGGAGATTTCACATTAGTAGACTCACACCATGACAAAGTTAAGCAGCATAAGGGAAATGAACGTTTCTTTTTAATAGCACAGCAGTGTCTTGTGGTCTAACGGAGAGTTTTTCCACAGGCTTTACCCTGACCTTCAACTCTGTACTATCTCCCAATGTAGATCTCTTGGCAAGTGACGTGTGTGTGTGTAAGTGACGTGTGTTGGAGAGAGCTGGGGAGAAAGCAGAGTAGACGCGAGAGAGGGAGTCATCTTGATCTGCAGCCCAGTCCCAGTCCTGGGATGGGCACGTGGGGCTCAAAACACAGGCTGCACCTCCTCCTCTAATCTCTGTAGTGAAGCACCTTTTGGAGGGCACCCCATACACGCATATACACACACGCACGCACGCACGCACGCACGCACACACACACACACACACATACACACACACACACACACACACATACACACATACATACACACATACATACACACATACATACACACATACATACATACATACATACATACATACATACATACATACATACATACATACATACATACATACATACATACATACATACATACATACATACATACATACATACATACACGCATATACACTTACACACACACATATACACTTACACTTACACACACACACACACACCAACACATGATACATGATACATAATGCCCATGCGTCTGAGACAATGACACGTAACGCCCACTCAAGTACTGAGAGGGTTGAAAGCTGCTCCAGCATTCCAGGACAGAATGGAGGGACCGGCCTGTCGATGAGGGGAGGGGGGAGGGAAGGACAGGCCTGTCGATGAGGGGAGGGAGGGAGGGAGGCAGGGAGGGAGGGAGGGACAGGCCTGTCGATGAGGGAGGGAGGGAGGGAGGGACAGGCCTGTCGATGAGGGAGGGAGGGAGGGAGGGAGGGAGGGAGGGAGGGAGGGAGGGAGGGAGGGAGGGAGGGAGAGACAGGCCTGTCGATGAGGGGAGGGAGGGAGGCAGGGAGGGAGGGAGGGAGGGAGGGAGGGAAGGACAGGCCTGTCGATGGTGGGAGGGAGGGAGGGAGGGAGGGACAGGCCTGTCGATGAGGGAGGGAGGGAGGGAGGGAGGGACAGGCCTGTCGATGAGGAGGGAGGGAGGGAGGGAGGGAGGGAGGGAGGGAGGGAGGGAGGGAGGGAGGGAGGGAGAGACAGGCCTGTCGATGAGGGGAGGGAGGGAAGGACAGGCCTGTCGATGAGGGGAGGGAGGGAGGCAGGGAGGGTGGGAGGGAGGGAGGGAGGGACAGGCCTGTCGATGAGGGAGGGAGGGAGGGAGGGAGGGAGGGAGGGAGGGAGGGGGAAGGCCTGTCGATGAGGGGGAGGGAGGGAGGGGAGAGATGGACAGGCCTGTCGATGAGGGAGGGAGGGAGGGAGGGACAGGCCTGTCGATGGAGGGAGGGAGGGAGGGAGGGGAGGGAGGGAGGGACAGGCCTGTCGATGAGGGAGGGAGGGAGGGACAGGCCTGTCGATGAGGGGAGGGAGGCAGGGAGGGTGGGAGGGAGGGAGGGACAGACCTGTCGATGAGGGAGGGTGGGAGGGAGGGAGGGACAGGCCTGTCGATGAGGGAGGGAGGGAGGGAGGGAGAGACAGGCCTGTCGATGAGGGGAGGGAGGGAAGGACAGGCCTGTCGATGAGGGGAGGGAGGGAGGGAGGGAGGCAGGGAGGGTGGGTGGGAGGGAGGGAGGGACAGGCCTGTCGAGGAGGGAGGGAGGGAGGGAGGGAGGGAGGGAGGGAGGGAGGGAGGGAGGGAGGGAGGGAGGGAGGGAGGGAGGGACAGGCCTGTCGATGAGGGGAGGGAGGGAGGGACAGGCCTGTCGATGAGGGGAGGGAGGGAGGGACAGGCCTGTCGATGAGGGGAGGGAGGGAGGGAGGGACAGGCCTGTCGATGGAGGGAGGGAGGGAGGGAGGGAGGGAGGGAGGGAGGGAGGGAGGGAGGGAGGGAGGGAGGGAGGGACAGGCCTGTCGATGAGGGAGGAGGGAGGGACAGGCCTGTCGATGAGGGGAGGGAGGCAGGGAGGGTGGGAGGGAGGGAGGGACAGACCTGTCGATGAGGGAGGGTGGGAGGGAGGGAGGGACAGGCCTGTCGATGAGGGAGGGAGGGAGGGAGGGAGAGACAGGCCTGTCGATGAGGGGAGGGAGGGAAGGACAGGCCTGTCGATGAGGGGAGGGAGGGAGGGAGGGAGGCAGGGAGGGTGGGTGGGAGGGAGGGAGGGAGGGACAGGCCTGTCGAGGAGGGAGGGAGGGAGGGAGGGAGGGAGGGAGGGAGGGAGGGAGGGAGGGAGGGACAGGCCTGTCGATGAGGGGAGGGAGGGAGGGACAGGCCTGTCGATGAGGGGAGGGAGGGAGGGACAGGCCTGTCGATGAGGGGAGGGAGGGAGGGAGGGACAGGCCTGTCGATGGAGGGAGGGAGGGAGGGAGGGAGGGAGGGAGGGAGGGAGGGAGGGAGGGGGAGGGAGGGAGGGAGGGAGGGAGAGGGAGGGAGGGGAGGAGGAGGAGGCCTCCCCCTTGATAAGCATGGCTGCATGTATGAAGTGGAACGCCAAGCCGGCTGTGGTTGTTCTCTCCCACTCACTATCAAAACAGGGGATACAAAAGAGGATGAGGCGAGCTCTTCATCCTGATGTTACTCTAGCATCTAACACAAAGAGAAGACTTCTGAAGAAACTCCCTGCTCCATTTCTTGTTCTCTATCATGTGGTTGAAAGCAACAATGCCACATGTAAATGAACACGTCGTCTCTCTCTGCAGTTTAGACTACAACATGAGGCTTGACTGAGCAGCCTCTTCAAGTCAACCAGATTGTATTAAAGCAGCGGTAGAATTTGATATCGAGCAATGATGAAGCTCTGAAATCGAGATCAAAACATTACACCGTCCCTCAAGATCAACATCTTTGTATAACAACGACTGGTTAAAGGGAAGGGATGACATCCTCCATATGAGAACATGTTGAAATATGTACCTTTAATTGTCAAAGGGACTGCTCTTTACTGCTGTTCTAGTTGATAAACAGTGACTTTAATAGCAGTGTTTATCTGTCTCGTTGTTTACGTCATATCAAGCAGAGGCTGTGACTTTTAGTGCAGTTAGTTGTTGATAAATACATCATAAAGTTTGTTTCTCCCCAAGTCAAAAGAATCCCTTCTCTTTGTCTTTGTAGCAGCCTTTCACATCGACAAGAGGCCAAAACCCAGAAGAATAAGACGTTTAGGAAATCTCTTAAATAGCGGCTCTGAAGCGAAGGTTTGAGCTTGTCATCACGCTTGAAGAATTTATTTTTTAACGTACTGTAATGTGAAATTCAGTGGGGACTAGTTTAATTGAGTTTTACACAAACCAGTTGGGAGTAGCGCTGGAAGGTAGGTGAGGTTTTTAATCTCCAGCTCCGGAGAGGCTTGTTGACGAACTGGTTCTTTCTCTTTGTGGGGAAAAAAAGAGGAAGCCTAAGAAATGATACATCCATGGATAAAACCAATTGGCAAACCTCAAAGGGACGGGGGGTGATAAGGCAAATCCAGCACTTGTAGAGAAATAAAAGAATCCAACTGTTCATTAAAAGGAGAAACAAAACAGGCGATTGAGGAGGCAGGCAGGCAGCAGACTGCTCTGTGTGGAGGAGGGAGGGAGACAGATACAAACAGAGCCAGCCAGCGCTGCTATCAGAGGAAAGGATTGGAAAATAATCAAGGATTTGTGAGGAGAATAGGGACAAATAAGCATTTTTTTCTGCTCTCTGCAAAATTAGGAGGGATGGCTACAATTATCTAACAGGAGGGATGGATGGCATAAGCTACACAGACACCTAATTATAAAGGATAACCTAGAATATGGAGTCTCTGCTTTGCTTTTGTGTCACACTATTTCACTATTAGGCAGTAAAGTCTACGCTAGCCATTAGCCAGTTCCTCAATTTATAGAATATCGCATGAATGAATCATTATTTCAGTAAAATTGCAGTACTCTTTATCTGATACAGTCATTACATATAATATGGTTTATGTTTTATTACTGTTTTGTATTGTAGAAGTCAAGTTCTGGCACATTTGGAAAATGACATATAGTGGGGCAAAAAAGTATTTAGTCAGCCGCCAATTGTGCTAGTTCTCCCACTTCAAAAGATGAGAGAGGCCTGTAATTTTCATCATAGGTAAACTTCAACTATGACAGACAAAATGAGAAAAAAATCCAGAAAATCAAATTGTAGGATTTTTTTATGAATTTATTTTCCACCATAATTTGCAAATAAGATTTTGGTCAATAACAAAACTTTATCTCAATACTTTGTTATATACCCTTTGTTGGCAATGACAGAGGTCAAACGTTTTCTGTAAGTCTTCACAAGGTTTTCACACACTGTTGCTGTTATTTTGGCCCATTCCTCCATGCATATCTTCTCTAGAGCAGTGATGTTTTGGGGCTGTTGCTGGGCAACACGGACTTTCAACTCCCTCCAAAGATTTTCTATGGGGGTTGAGATCTGGAGACTGGCTAGGCCACTCCAGGACCTTGAAATGCTTCTTACGAAGCCACTCCTTCGTTGCCCGGGCGGTGTGTTTGGGATCATTGTCATGCTGAAAGACCCAGCCACGTTTCATCTTCAATGCCCTTGCTGATGGAAGGAGGTTTTCGCTCAAAATCTCACGATACATGGCCCCATTCACTCTTACCTTTACACGGATCAGTCGTCCTGGTCCCTTTGCAGAAAAACAGCCCCAAAGCATGATGTTTCCACCACCATGCTTCACAATAGGTATGGTGTTCTTTGGATGCAACTCAGCATTCTTTGTCCTCCAAACACGACGAGTTGAGTTTTTACCAAAAAGTTATATTTTGGTTTCATCTGACCAAATGACATTCTCCCAATCTTCTTCTGGCTCATCCAAATGCTCTCTAGCAAACTTCAGATGGGCCTGGACATGTACTGGCTTAAGCAGGGTGACACGTCTGGCACTGCGGGATTTGAGTCCCTGGCGGCGTAGTGTGTTACTGATGGTAGGCTTTGTTACTTTGTTCCCAGCTCTCTGCAGGTCATTCACTAGGTCCCCCCGTGTGGTTCTGGGATTTTTGCTCACCGTTCTTGTGATCATTTTGATCCCACGGGGTGAGATCTTGCGTGGAGCCCCAGATCGAGTGAGATTATCAGTGGTCTTGTATGTCTTCCATTTCCTAATAATTGCTCCCACAGTTGATTTCTTCAAACCAAGCTGTTTACCTATTGCAGATTCAGTCTCCCCAGCCTGGTGCAGGTCTACAATTTTGTTTCTGGTTTCCTTTGACAGCTCTTTGGTCTTGGCCATAGTGGGGTTTGGAGTGTGACTGTTGGAGGTTGTGGACAGGTGTCTTTTATACTGATAACAAGTTCAAACAGGTGCCATTAATACAGGTAACAAGTGGAGGACAGAGGAGCCTCTTAAAGAAGAAGTTACAGGTCTGTGAGAGCCAGAAATCTTGCTTGTTTGTAGGTGACCAAATACTTATTTTCCATCATAATTTGCAAATAAAATCATTATACATTTTTCTTATTTTGTCTGTCATAGTTGAAGTGTACCTATGATGAAAATTACAGGCCTCTCTCATCTTTTTAAGTGGGAGAACTTGCACAATTGGTGGCTGACTAAATACTTTTTTGCCCCACTGTATGTGTTACTCCTATAGT
This sequence comes from Oncorhynchus masou masou, assembly GCF_036934945.1. Classification (NCBI taxonomy): domain Eukaryota; kingdom Metazoa; phylum Chordata; class Actinopteri; order Salmoniformes; family Salmonidae; genus Oncorhynchus; species Oncorhynchus masou. Next base: position 68,517,332 of record NC_088240.1, read on the forward strand.
GGACCTTGGTTAGATTCTGCCCAAGCCTTTTCCATGGGGTCATCAGTTTGGAAAAGGATCAATGTCTTTTTTTAAATTTGAGGTAAATATGAGTTACATATCTTTAGACAGCATTTCGTTCTCAGATATGAGTGAGAATGTCTGCTTCTTCTAAGATTGTTAATATTCTGTAGACAATGTGCATCTGTTTGCGGGATGAGGTGAGTAGCCAAGCTAGGACAGTTTATTTGGTGTCTCTATGTGTCTCTATGTCTCTTTCACCTGACCATGCTACGGTGATGAGGTCTAGAGTCAGTGAGACTTAAGGTGAGACAAACAAAGGACTAATGAAAGACTGGAGGATGGAGGGATGAGGGGGGAGGGAACGGAGGAGAATGGGAAATAATCAGTACTGGTATGATCAGACACTGAGACATTCCATTGGTGTTTGGTATGAAAGAGAGTCATTCATCAACATATCAATACAAACATGGAGTAGATTATTATTGTGTTTGCTTAGCATGGACCCTCATAAATAATGGAAGTCTACTACTCCGCTGTAGCTGGTAGTATTAATTATAATTACAACGCTGATAATGTGCATGCTTCTTTTATTACGGGGAGCTGAATCAATTTTACAGTCTTTTTCAGCCTCACAAGGTCATGCAAAGTTACCAGGGTGCCACATGGAGGGTGGCTCCTTGTAAAACGCTCCTTCCTGCCATCAGGAACGAGGAAGTGCAAAGCCCGCTGGATTAAGTCTTACCGCCACCGCGTCAGATATAGACAGCCAGGCCCGTCTTCACATAACCGCTGCCGTGAACTTTCTCTCTCCAATGTCATCATTTCATTACACACAGGAAGACCGTTGTATCGGCGCGTTCCATTGTACGAGAATTCATCTTGGAGAATTTAGTTGTTTAGCGGTAACTTTGTGGAAAGCATTCCACTCCACTCTTTCCAATATACATGGATTCATGCGTATTGTGACCGTTGTAGTAGCAGTCATTTCCCATTGCACTGAATTGTTCCATTCATTAACTAGGCCTACTGAACGTCGAGGCTGACGTGTTCTGGTCATCAGAGTCATGCTATGTTAAACCTTTGACGACTCACACAGAGGCGGAGACTGGCAGAATGCATTTTTGCCAGTGTGGTTTTGGTTGCATGATTTGACAGTTCATAGGGAGAGTCCAAAGACGTTCTGTTTTGGCCACACGTTGAATCTGAACTTAGTCTAAATTCATAAGGCTCCCCGCTGGTTCGTTTCTCAGTTCTTCCCCCTCCTCATGACTAAAACTGTCAGAACAACAACAGACTATCAGGCTGCCGTACGTTTATAGCTGTCTGAGATACTTTAAAGACTGGATTTAGCCTGGCTTTGGCTTGGTTCAACCCACAACAAAGCATGCCACAGATTCCCCAAATCTACATATCTTTTCTCCCCTTTTCATTTTTGAAAACGCATTGCTTCCCATTTTTTTCTTTCCCCCTCATTAAATCAATATTTTCCCCATCGACACGTTTAAGAGAGAAACGGTGGTTATTTGTGTTAAATGTGTTTTCTTAGTTGCTGTAACCAGTTTGAACAAATAAGCCTATAAGCTTTACAATAAACATAATGCCCATAATTAATATTGTGCACACAAAATAGTTTCCTCAATTACATACACATAATCACCCATATGTTCTTAACATGAAATAATGCTGTTTATGATAACAGTATATACATTGTTGGACAGAATATGCAGATTGGTATTCGCCTGACATTATGCCGTCAAAGTATAGCCACCTACGGTATTGATCAGCTGCTGCTAATGGTTCTTTGCTCAATAATAATTGGGTGTGCATTGCTTTGCTACAATACATTGTTGCATTCCTTACTTGTGAATGTTAAAATGACCCTGCGCTTCCTGAATGCGTGCATCAGTCCTGACATGGTACGTTCCCTCTCTCCTCATTGAACTGGGCATTGAGTCTGTGCCGCCTAGCCGGCTCTGGCAGGGAATCTTGATTATGGATTCTGTGATATTATAAATGATTTCAGATTTCTCCGAATGTTTTTGGATTAATCGGCAGGGTGCAGATGTGAGTTCCGTTGGTACGCCACCATCTTTAACAGATGCTCATTACCGTACCACCTTCACATTCTGCATACAAAGCAGATTCAGAGATTGGTCATCCCTGTAAGGTTTCTACAAGACAGGTTATTAGAGGGTTGAGGTCTGTGCTGGACATTTTGAAGTTGTGTTTTTGGGGGGAGAATTGCTGTGCTTAGTCTCAAGGCAGGCAGTAGACACAGCAGTAACTGTCTCTACTCCCTCTGCTAACACACACACACACACACACACACACACACACACACACACACACACACACACACACACACACACACACACACACACACACACACACACACAAACCCTACTCCCAAACCACCGCCACCCAGATACTTTGAAGTGCCTCAGGCAAAAAGCTAGTTACTCTCCCCTGGCTCGCCTCGCTCATTCAGCCCCCGAGATTATTCCAGTATGCCATAGATGGTCTGCCCCCACCCCACCCACCCTGTCACCAGCTTGGCAGTACCTGTCACCTGTCAGAAGCACCCCACCTTTAAGTGGACAGTTATTTTCAGTTGGTTTTATATGTCTTTCATATCATGGCTCATTAAAGCGCAGCGCGGTAGGCAGCATATTTACAAAGGCTACTGGGAGGGTTTTAATTTGCCTAGGTACAGAGCATGACCGGAACTGAAGAGTGCACTGTCAAAATGACTTTTTCACATGGCACCCCCATTGCCCCCCCCCGTCAGAACACACGTAGCTTGGCGTAATTGCCTGAAGAGGGCATAAAGATGGAGACAGAGCTTTCCACCAAGGGATTGGTTTTTTTCCCCCTGGATATAAATGAGAGGACAGCGAGGTGTAGTTTAGTTATGTAGTGACGTTTCTCTGCGATCGTTCTGGTGGATTATTATTCATGATAGGGAGTAGCTATACGTGTCTCTCCCACTAACTGCCAAACAGTCTCATGGTGGATCTGCAATGTTCTGACTGCAATGGGATCTAATTAGGATTGTCTACAGTATGCAGGATACAAGGGTTGTTGTTTTATTGGTGGGTTATCATTTCAAACTGTTAATATGAAATAAAGACTAGCTGCTGAATTCTACAATCATATCTCAGACCACATGCAGCGATAGAATAACACAATTCCCTCAGACCAGATTTCTGACAGAGATCCTTTCAACCGGCAAGCTCTCCCAAGACATTGTAGTGTTGTAGACTCTCTCATATCATACACCTTCTCATATCAGACACCAGTTCAAGATGATTGAAAAACAGGGAGTAGTGATACGGCTAATATTGTCATAAGACGCTTGGTGTCACATACATGTAGTATAGCAGGAAGATTCCTACGTTAGACAGAGTTAGTTTCTCAAACATCTGCTCTCCTCCTCTCCTCCCATATCTCTCAGAGGAGCTCTTCTGAAGTCTGGCTCCTACAGATGCACTCCAAATAGCAGGTTGTTCATCATGCATTGTCATAGAGCAGACGAGCTCTTCAGCCCCCCACCCCCTCCCCTCTACACCCCCACCAGCAGCTCCCCGACACCCACCCGCACCGGTCCACTGATGCTCCTGCTGGCCCTACATCCTATCCCAGCACTCTGATATCAATCACCAGCAATGAGGCTGGCTTCAGCCCCAGCGCAAGATGCTCCAGTCCCAGATACCCAGCCCCAGTCTCAGCCCCAGTCTCAGCCCCAGTCTCAGCCCCAGTGTCAGCCCCAGTCTCAGCCCCAGTCTCAGCCCCAGTCTCAGCCCCAGTCTCAGCCCCAGTCTCAGCCCCAGTCTCAGCCCCAGTCTCAGCCCCAGTCTCAGCCCCAGTCTCATCCCCAGTCTCAGCCCCAGTGTCAGCCCCAGTGTCAGCCCCAGTCTCAGCCCCAGTGTCAGCCCCAGTGTCAGCCCCAGTCTCAGCCCCAGTCTCAGCCCCAGTCTCAGCCCCAGTCTCAGCCCCAGTCTCAGCCCCAGTGTCAGCCCCAGTCTCAGCCCCAGTGTCAGCCCCAGTGTCAGCCCCAGTCTCAGCCCCAGTCTCATCCCCAGTCTCATCCCCAGTGTCAGCCCCAGTGTCAGCCCCAGTCTCAGCCCCAGACTCATCCCCAGTCTCAGCCCCAGTCTCAGCCCCAGTGTCAGCCCCAGTCTCAGCCCCAGTCTCAGCCCCGGTGTCAGCTCCAGTCTCAGCTCCAGTCTCAGCCCCAGTCTCGGCCCCAGTGTCAGCCCCAGATACCTAGCCCCAGTCTCAGCCCCAGTCTCAGCCCCAGTCTCAGCCCCAGTCTCAGCCCCGGTGTCAGCTCCAGTCTCAGCTCCAGTCTCAGCTCCAGTCTCAGCCCCAGTCTCGGCCCCAGTCTCGGCCCCAGTCTCAGCCCCAGTGTCAGCTCCAGTCTCAGCTCCAGTCTCAGCTCCAGTCTCGGCCCCAGTCTCAGCCCCAGTCTCAGCCCCAGTCTCGGCCCCAGTGTCAGCTCCAGTCTCAGCCCCAGTGTCATCCCCAGTCTCAGCTCCAGTGTCATCCCCAGTCTCAGCCCCAGTCTCATCCCCAGTGTCATCCCCAGTCTCATCCCCAGTCTCATCCCCAGTGTCAGCCCCAGTCTCATCCCCAGTCTCAGCCCCAGTCTCATCCCCAGTCTCATCCCCAGTCTCAGCTCCAGTCTCAGCTCCAGTCTCAGCTCCAGTCTCAGCTCCAGTCTCATCCCCAGTCTCAGCCCCAGTCTCAGCCCCAGTCTCAGCCCCAGTCTCAGCCCCAGTCTCAGCCCCAGTCTCATCCCCAGTCTCAGCCCCAGTCTCAGCCCCAGTCTCAGCCCCAGTCTCAGCCCCAGTCTCATCCCCAGTCTCAGCCCCAGTCTCAGCCCCAGTCTCAGCCCCAGTGTCAGCCCCAGTGTCAGCCCCAGTGTCAGCCCCAGTCTCAGCCCCAGTCTCAGCCCCAGTCTCATCCCCAGTCTCAGCCCCAGTCTCAGCCCCAGTCTCAGCCCCAGTCTCAGCCCCAGTGTCAGCCCCAGTGTCAGCCCCAGTCTCAGCCCCAGTCTCAGCCCCAGTCTCAGCCCCAGTCTCAGCCCCAGTCTCAGCCCCAGTCTCATCCCCAGTCTCAGCCCCAGTCTCAGCCCCAGTCTCAGCCCCAGTCTCAGCCCCAGTGTCAGCCCCAGTGTCAGCCCCAGTGTCAGCCCCAGTGTCAGCCCCAGTCTCAGCCCCAGTCTCAGCCCCAGTCTCAGCCCCAGTCTCAGCCCCAGTGTCGGCCCCAGTCTCAGCCCCAGTCTCAGCCCCAGTCTCAGCCCCAGTGTCAGCCACAGTCTCAGCCCCAGTATCAGCTCCAGTCTCATCCCCAGTGTCAGCCCCAGTGTCAGCCCCAGTCTCAGCCCCAGTCTCAGCCCCAGTCTCAGCCCCAGTATCAGCCCCAGTCTCAGCCCCAGTCTCAGCCCCAGTCTCAGCCCCAGTCTCAGCCCCAGTCTCATCCCCAGTCTCAGCCCCAGTCTCATCCCCAGTCTCAGCCCCAGTGTCAGCCCCAGTGTCAGCCCCAGTCTCAGCCCCAGTGTCGGCCCCAGTCTCAGCTCTAGTCTCATCCCATCATCAACCATCACTTGCCAAAGTCGCCATAAACACCCGGCATAGATGCAGCAAAGACAGACAGCCATGTGATTTCAGTGTAATTTTGGAAAGCATATTGTCTTATTCACCATCTGTCCAAGGGGGAGAGATGGCAGGCAGCTTGGAACTCATTTGCCGTCTGCTTGCTTTACTGCGGCTATACAGAACAAGTTTCTGGACCAGGACCGGGGCCTGGGTGTGTGGTGTGTTGCTGGGCCCACTGGAGCCAAGAGGCGCATCCTGTCATCTCCACAGATACCAGTCCTGTCGTCCCTCCATGATGCCATGATACATAGACTACAACCACTGTCTGACTGGGAGCAGAACACACGTACGCCTGGAAATTAGGCCATTTATTGCCATTGTTTACGGTCTCAGAGAAGTTTACTTAACAGTAGCCTGTTTAACCCCAACAATAACTATCTAGTCTCCTTGATTTATGAGCGTAAATGGAATTACAGAACTCCACCTTGATGGACGTTCACCATTCATTGTCTGGTGGCCATTGTTAGTTTGGAATTGGTGTTTTGGTGAGCTGTGTGAGTGGTGGGGCTGGGTTGTAGAAGCGGCCGCAGGCCACGGGCCAGTACACACACACACACACACACACACACGTCTCTGTATGTCCCACATTGTGCATCACGTCTGGTTCAGCTGCCCCTTGGCTCAGACATTAATACAGAGCAGATTGGTTGAGATCTACAGCCCTTGTTGTTTGATCTTTCCTCCTCTTGCCATATTTCCTGGCAAGTGCCCCCCCGCCACGCCGCGTGGCGCAGGCAGCACTGGCATGGCCTCAACATGCCTGCCAGGTTTGTTCCCTCGCTCTCTCAAACTCTGTCTTTCTTCTCTCCAACTCTCTCTCTCTTCTCTCCATCTCTCTCTCTTCTCCCCCATCCAATTTAGTCCCTAACACCTGCTCTATGGCTGCAGTTGGACTAATGACCACAGATCCTCCACAGCCTTCTGACAGTGGGACATGAAGGGACCTTAAATGTTACAGTTGAACATTTTGGTTCTGCCTTCAGTTGGTGTAAATGATGGTAGCTGTCCACCTGGTGTGTGATGTGATCTGTTCAGTCCTACGTTGATCACTGTTCTGTAGCGGATACTTTTGAATAACACTTTACATGAAGTGATATACTTTCGAAACAGTTTATGAACAGTGATAAACATGTGAGCTGCTCAATATGAAGCTGGACCATGACTCTAGACTTTTAACACATACTGCCCAAGTTCCACCTCACAGAAAAAAAGACATTCATGAGCCAACAGCAGCCTCAACTTGAACAAACACTGTATCCTCCTTATCAAGTTCCCATACATTTCATGTTCTCTTTACTCAGCCCTGTCATTTGTCCCCTAATGCCTTGAGTCTTACAGAGAAATTGTTTAAAATGTCACAATCAAATGCATGAATTATAAGCAAATACATCTTGGAGGTGAAGGAAGCATCAGTGTTCTCTTGTTTAATCTGAAATATTTGTTCAAAGAATAACGTCTTTGAATGGCCTCTTTTCTCTTGCCATTCCTCCTTTCAGGTTGGAGGCAGAATGGGTGGGAAAACCTGAGGGTCACTTGGTAATAAGGCTACTTTATGATGTCTAAGCCCAGTCTATCTGCCATTTTACAACAAGCCTTTCTGTGTATGAATCGACTGAATCAGATCTGAAGCCTTATCTTCTCCCTGCATTAACCACTTCATTTGTGACTAATGGCATAATACGCCGGATCATTATCGCTTTCATTTACTCAAAGTTTTTCAAGATGGATGGCGGGATAAGGTGCGAGAGACAATAAGTTGAAGAAGCCAGTGTGATGCCTCGGTTAATGAGGCATATTGGCGCCTCTCTGGGGTCAAAAGCAGAACACACGGAGAGATTGAGGGGAGCGAAACGTTGAGATGGCAATTCAAGAGAAAGCCGATCTAAACGACGCCAGCCTTCTAAAGCGAGAGAGAGAGGCCTGATATCTTTTGAAGGAGATATTTGATCATCAGAGCCTTGAAATAGGAACCCAGAGAGTGGCTGCCTGCAGATGAAAGTTAGCCAGGGCCTTCAGATGTAACGCTGATTCTACATGGATATTTCTGATGAGCCCTTTTGTCTAGCCCAGGTACAATTATCAGGCACTTCAACTGGCCAATAGTAAGGCAGCATGCTGATATAAAACCACCAGGTATAATGTAATCTAGGTAGAACATTGAATAATAGCATTAGGATATACTAATACGTACTATAACATGCCTTCAAAGGACTTTTGGTTTGTTGCCATGGCTACTGAGTGTTGTTTTGATGAATGTACATGGGTGTCTGTGTCTTTCTAACACACTGCCTTTCAAATCCCTCCCCATGTTTACACTCTAGCCCTGAGGTACACGAATAATGTTGAACACAATTGGAGCGGTCAGTCATTGAAATACAGAAGCAGACAGTTATTACCTGTTTACCTCGAAGAGAAAAGAGTTTTAGGAGGAGACGCTCTCAATTCAATTCAATTCAAGGGGCTTTATTGGCATGGGAAACATATGTTAACATTGCCAAAGCAAGTAAGGTATATAATATATAAAGTGAAATAAACAATAAAAATTAACAGTAGACATCACACATACAGAAGTTTCAAAACAATAAAGACATTACAAATGTCATATTATATATATATACAGTGTTTTTACAATGTGCAAATGGTAAAGGACACAAGATAAAATAAATAAGCATAGATATGTGTTGTATTTACAATGGTGCGTGTTCTTCACTGGTTGCCCTTTTCTCGTGGCAACAGGTCACAAATCTTGCTGCTCTGATGGCACACTGTGGAATTTCACCCAGTAGATATGGGAGTTTTTCAAAATTGGATTTGTTTTCGAATTCTTTGTGGATCTGTGTAATCTGAGGGAAATATGTCTCTCTAATATGGTCATACATTGGGCAGGAGGTTAGGAAGTGCAGCTCAGTTTCCACCTCATTTTGTGGGCAGTGAGCACATAGCCTGTCTTCCCTTGAGAGCCATGTCTGCCTACGGCGGCCTTTCTCAATAGCAAGGCTATGCTCGCTGAGTCTGTACATAGTCAAAGCTTTCCTTAATTTTGGGTCAGTCACAGTGGTCAGGTATTCTGCCGCTGTGTACTCTCTGTGTAGGGCCAAATAGCATTCTAGTTTGCTCTGTTTTTTGTTAATTCTTTCCAATGTGTCAAGTAATTATCTTTTTGTTTTCTCATGATTTGGTTGGGTCTAATTGTGCTGCTGTCATGGGGCTCTGTAGGGTGTGTTTGTGAACAGAGCCCCAGGACCAGCTTGCTTAGGGGACTCTTCTCCAGGTTCATCTCTCTGTAGGTGATGGCTTTGTTGTGGAAGGTTTGGGAATCGCTTCCTTTTAGGTGGTTATAGAATTTAACTGCTCTTTTCTGGATTTTGATAATTAGTGGGTATCGGCCTAATTCTGCTCTGCATGCATTATTTGGTGTTCTACGTTGTACACTGAGGATATTTTTGCAGAATTCTGCGTGCAGAGTCTCAATTTGGTGTTTGTCCCATTTTGTGAAGTCTTGGTTGGTGAGCGGACCCCAGACCTCACAACCATAAAGGGCAATGGGCTCTATGACTGATTCAAGTATTTTTAGCCAAATCCTAATTGGTATGTTGAAATTTATGTTCCTTTTGATGGCATAGAATGCCCTTCTTGCCTTGTCTCTCAGATCGTTCACAGCTTTGTGGAAGTTACCTGTGGAGCTGATGTTTAGGCCAAGGTATGTATAGTTTTTTGTGTGCTCTAGGGCAACAGTGTCTAGATGGAATTTGTATTTGTGGTCCTGGTGACTGGACCTTTTTTGGAACACCATTATTTTGGTCTTACGCTCTCTCTCTTTCTCTCTCTGAGAACAGGAAGTCTCCAGGCCTCCTGGGCAACATATGGAGCCCTCTGAGTTAGTGTACAACTTCACCAACTGCTGTTGTGAGAAGTGCTCGGCTAACTGTGGCCCCTGAGAGCTCATTAGAAGCCCTTGTGCATAAACCTTTCTGCTTTGGAAGTTGCCGTGGGCTTCGGCGGGTGCTGTGCAGCACAAATAAGGCAGGATGATCTGAGCTGGAGCTGCCTGCCTGCGAGATAATAAACAACATTTGCATATAATGTCAACATTTGGCATCGTTCCTTTAGTGGAGGAAGGCCTATCCACCCTTGTGGCAGTAGTACTTAAAATATTGTCTATCCAAAAAAGCACAAGGCCCTTTGTGACATCCTATGATATCATTTTAGCCTGAAAAAAATGTGTAAATATTCTATTTTTGCGGTTATATTTCTGGATGTGGATTGTGGAGAATCCCACTAATTATCCAGAGTCATCCATGACTGGTTTAAACTCCTGATTCCTAACAGATAAAAAAGCCCAATTGAAGGAATTCCTGTTGCAGCACACAATGCATATTAGCTACAGAGCATTGATGTGGTACTGGTCTTCATTCCTAACTACTAGAGTGTAATAGTGCCTCGTTGCACAGTGGCGTGTGCAGTTAATGAGAAGGGTCTGAACGAACGGTGCATTCAGGATCAACACACAGACTCTAGCTCCAACTGTGTTTGTCATGCAGTCTAAACGCACACAATTGCAGAAAAACTAACATGTTAATTAATTCCATGTGGTGAATGTCTCTCTCCCACTCTCTCTCTCTCTCTCTCTCTCTCGCAATGGTAGAAATGTAATTACCTTGACAAATGTAGAAGGAGCTAGGTCTCCGGGGGTAAAAAAACCCACAACCTTTTACTGAACTGTAAATCATGCTTCACTCTTTAAAAGGTGGAGAAAAATAAATAATATCCTGAAAGTGCAAAGATTTCAGTGATTTAGGAGGGGAGCTTTGAGAAGCGTATTACCAGCGGTGACAGCTTGGTGGAGATAGGCAGGTTGTGTTAAGAGGAAGGGATAAGAGGCTATGACATTATGTCTGCAGGGTTAAGGTGTCAGAGGCAAAGTGTGAACCACTATTACTGGATCAATACTTCTCAGTTTGGCACTTATCTCCTGCTGCTGCTACTGCTGCTCTGCCGGATACCCACGGGGACACAGGGACAGGGATACCCACGGGGACACAGGGACACCCATGGGGACACAGGGACAGGGATACCCACGGGGACACAGGGACAGGGATACCCACGGGGACACAGGGACACCCATGGGGACACAGGGACAGGGATACCCATGGGGACACAGGGACAGGGATACACACAGGGACACAGGGACAGGGATACCCATGGGGACACAGGGACAGGGATACCCATGGGGACACAGGGACAGGGGTACACACAGGGACACAGGGACAGGGATACACACAGGGACACAGGGACAGAGATACCCACGGGGACACAGGGACACCCATGGGGACACAGGGACAGGGATACCCACGGGGACACAGGGACAGGGATACCCACGGGGACACAGGGACAGGACTACACACAGGGACACAGGGACAGGACTACACACAGGGACACATGGACAGGCCTTCACACAGGGACACAAGGACAGGACTACACACAGGGACACAGGGACAGGACTACACACAGGGACACAGGGACAGGCCTACACACAGGGACACAAGGACAGGACTACACACAGGGACACAAGGACAGGACTACACACAGGGACACAGGGACAGGACTACACACAGGGACACAGGGACAGGACTACACACAGTGACACAGGGACAGGACTACACACAGGGACACAGGGACAGGACTACACACAGGGACACAGAGACAGGACTACACACAGGGACACAGGGACAGGACTACACACAGGGACACAGGGACAGGACTACACACAGGGACACAGGGACAGGACTACACACAGGGACACAGGGACAGGACTACACACAGGGACACAGGGACAGGACTACACACAGGGACACAGGGACAGGACTACACACAGGGACACAGGGACAGGACTACACACAGGGACACAAGGACAGGACTATACACAGGGACAGGACTACACACAGGGACACAGGGACAGGCCTACACACAGGGACACAGGGACAGGACTACACACAGGGACAGGCCTACACACAGGGACACAGGGACAGGACTACACACAGGGACAGGACTACACACAGGGACACAGGGACACAGGGACACAGGGACAGGCCTACACACAGGGACACAGGGACACAGGGACAGGCCTACACACAGGGACACAGGGACAGGACCAGGGTAAATGCCACTACTGAAGGGACTGCATGCCCTCTCCATTAGACTGAAGTTAACGGGGAGGGTTGTAATAGATGTAAATATAATAACACGTATGTTGCACCTCTATGGGTGTTGATTTGTACACTGTGGTTGCTACATATTGTGTTCTATCTATGAACATGTCAACATGGTTCTGATAAATTAGCCTAAAGGCTGTGCAATGGCTGTTTGTGTCTCTTCCTATTGGAACGCAGGGGGAAGGAACTCACTGCCATTTTGAGGAGCATTTCCCTCCATGCCAGATGATTTGATAATATTCTGCTCAACTGAACATTGACACCATTCCACGGCCACACTTACTGTAGGTTGTAGTATCCAACATTATTGACCTAAATGCTGAGGGGGATGTATGACAGTGTTGTGGCTGTTATTGTGTTAGTATCATATGTTAGGTTCCTACAGTACAACACAGACATCCAGCATGTAACACACTAAGTGTTAAACCCATAAACGTGTCCCTTGGTCCTGCATGTCTCCCTATTGTCTCGAGCAGAAACAAGAAAAAGAGCTTCATCTTCCCAATTGAGTGTTTGCCTACTTTCAAGTCTTCCATTACACTTCTGAAGCTGTGTTAATCCTTGCTACACCTACAACAGGAAGACAGCGTTCAACAATTTGAAGGAAGGAAATGAGAAGGGAGAGAAAGAGAAAGGAAGTGATCGCTCCATATTCATATTCCTATGCAGGCGTTATCACTTAAAAGGCTTTCTAATTACAACAACAAGACAAAACCTCGTTGGATTCATTCCAGACCCGCTAAATGATAAAATAAGCTTGCACTCTCTCTCCTTCTTAATCTCCGCAAAGCACCTTGGAGTCTCATCTCCCAAATACACGTGAATGAATGAATGTGGAAAATGCCATTTAGAGATGCAGGTGTGCCATTTGATAAGAAACTTCTGGATTAAATATGTTCTGCTAACGAGGAACCCAGGCTACCCCATCAGGGCAAACTATTGGTTGGATTGTGTGAGTGCGAGCTGATAACATTCCGCACACGCACACGCACGCACACGCACACACACACACACACACACGCACATTCCAAATTCATTATTAATAAACAGCATTGCAGTCTCTTAGTCAGTCTATCACACGAAGAGACTGGATCCTTCACTGGAGTGAGGGATGAGGGTTCTCATTAAGAGAGGAGAGAGAGAAAGAGGGAGGTACGGATAGTGGTGGTGGTGAGGAGAGACTGGATCCTTCACTGGAGTGAGGGATGAGGGTTCTCATTAAGAGAGGAGAGAGAGAGAGAGACAGGGGGAGGTATGGATAGTGGTGGTGGTGAGGAGAGACTGGATCCTTCACTGGAGTGAGGGATGAGGGTTCTCATTAAGAGAGGAGAGAGAGAGAGAAAGGGGGAGGTACGGATAGTGGTGGTGGTGAGGAGAGACTGGATCCTTCACTGGAGTGAGGGATGAGGGTTCTCATTAAGAGAGGAGAGAGAGAAGGGGGAGGTACGGATAGTGGTGGTGGTGAGGAGAGACTGGATCCTTCACTGGAGTGAGGGATGAGGGTTCTCATTAAGAGAGGAGAGAGAGAAAGGGGGAGGTACGGATAGTGGTGGTGGTGAGGAGAGACTGGATCCTTCACTGGAGTGAGGGATGAGGGTTCTCATTAAGAGAGGAGAGAGAGAGAGACAGGGGGAGGTATGGATAGTGGTGGTGGTGAGGAGAGACTGGATCCTTCACTGGAGTGAGGGATGAGGGTTCTCATTAAGAGAGGAGAGAGAGAAAGGGGGAGGTACAGATAGTGGTGGTGGTGAGGAGAGACTGGATCCTTCACTGAAGTGAGGGATGAGGGTTCTCATTAAGAGAGGAGAGAGAGAAAGGGGGAGGTACGGATAGTGGTGGTGGTGAGGAGAGACTGGATCCTTCACTGAAGTGAGGGATGAGGGTTCTCATTAAGAGAGGAGAGAGAGAAAGGGGGAGGTGAGGAGGGGCTGGGAGGGAGAATCAACTGTTTTCATATTTAGCTATTTTGGGAGCTTTTTTGTTTAGAGGGAGACAATTACAAAGACTATGTTAATGATGCATTGAACGTTGGAACAAAGAGTTCAAGTTTCTCTGGCTCTGGCAATGACTGGATGTAATTCTTGGGCTGGTTAATACGGACGGACGGACGGACGGACGGGGGGGGGGGTAGCGAGCTAAGCCATCGGTGCAGTGGACTGGAAGTCCCTGGCCCATGCTTGACATTTACAACGATTTGGAGCAGATTAAGGCTGTATTAGTGCTGTAGTCTGCATGTGCTTCTGTAATGAGCTGTGAGTGTATTACAGCAGGAAGAAGTTAGCTAGCTGGTGCCTGCAGGCTGGTGGGGTAATACACCGCTGCAATAGAGAGAGCCTACCTGGACAGTTGGGTAGTTAGGCAGTTGGCTGGACCTAAAGTGGACATTGCTCTCTGTAGTGTTGCCCGGGGCAGGCAGAGACACTGTACTTAGAGTGAGCGAGGAGAGGGTTGCAATGGAAATGGAGAGCCCTGCCAGAGGCTAGAGGAGAGGAGAGGAGAGGAGAGGAGAGGAGAGGAGAGGAGAGGAGAGGAGAGGAGAGGAGAGGAGAGGAGAGGAGAGGAGAGGAGAGGAGAGGAGAGGAGAGGAGAGGAGAGGAGAGGAGAGGAGAGGCTGAGGCTCTCTGGTTGGAGACTGTCAGTCTAAACCAGCTTAGCTCAGCCAGCCAGTAAAGTGTCACAGAGTGATGGGTAGGCAGGCACAACTTTGTTACTCGGACCAGTAACTGTCTAGAAAATATTCTATATTCAAATAGAAAATTAGAAAAATGTAATGTGTTATTTCAAGCACATGATTTGCCTGCTACTGTAGCCACACCAATTTTCAAAGGTACCCAACATGACATGCAGCCCTGTCGGTAATTCTCCAAAACAGGTTTAGGATTTATGCCAGTATTCAATTTCAGTACATGTATTGTTTGTTTGTTTCCAGTACACATACAGTACACATTAAAGGAGACAGACATACAGTTGCCAAGCTTAAAGGTCTTCCTTCATTTAGAATAAAATGTATATTTTAAAGGGTCTAAAAAATGCATACATTATCCATAAATTAAATAAAAACAGATCTTTTTTTGTTTTAGCATGTGCAAATGAAGGTGGCTGGTGTCGTCCCTCTATTGAAAGGCTCTTTATGATGTTAATGACTTGTTAGCGTAATTTCCAGCCTCCGCCATCAGCCGTGAGAAGTTCACAGACCCGCTGTTAAATACGAGTCAATGCTCTGGCATCGTTTCAAGAGCTCCCAAACAGGACAGCAGGACGATAACGAACAGGTGATGTGCCCTGATGATGGCTGCCTATGACCACGGATAGGCGGGAATTATTACAAAGACCATTTCAATAGTGAAAGGATAAGGAATGAATCATGTGGACAGCATATGAAATGTTAACTCTTAGCACACCAGTGCTATTCACTCATGCAGTGGTAATAAACTGTGCTTCTTTCAAAGATAGACGGAGGAGAAATCTGGGGACAGTAAATTGTGCATGAATGTTTATTCCTCTCTATCAGAATGATACAGAGGGTTTCTAGTCTGAGACTCACTGGCACAGGCACCTGTCTTTGATGGCTACAGTGTCTGGGACATCACCAGGCCTATTTATGATGTGCTGCTGCAGTTGTCATTAATGTTCCATTAGTATCAGTACTATTTGTGTGGATGGTACTGGAAGTGGACTTGTCTTCTATTGCCTTAGGAACCTTATTATTAGTTCAGCGGCTAGGGTTACATTTGAGGTACTTGTGGCTTTTGTGAAAGAGGCACCACATTTCACACACAACGTGGACAAGTCCGTAGAAGCTGTAGTGTCGTTGCAGATTTGTTAATATGGCAGCCAACCAGCTCCATGGGGCCCTATTAGACAGGTGTCACATGGCCATATCCACATAAAGAATTAATACATAAAGGCCAATGATGGTTTAAAATAATCAAAGGGGTCTGTAGAACATCATGAAACATCCAAAAATGCCATATATATGTATCCTTTAAAATGTTGGTAGAAAGTGGTTAACAAGTGCTCCCCAAAAAGGCCCATGTGACTGATATACTTCCGTCCTCATTTTCAGTATTTAGGCCTACTGGCGCTTGTTTGTAATGTTAGGTATAAATGTCTATGAATGATTTAGTTTTTGAATAGAGGAACGATCCGGCTGGTTATCCCATTGTTCTCTATGGAGTCTCGGAGCCTCACAAGGTTAAACGTTCCAACATTACAACTTTTTAAAAAGCCATTCCAACAGAGGGAGTTTCATCTCCTTAGGCCAGCGAACGAACGACTGCTAATCTTTACCCTCCGCTATAGCGTTTCCATTCCGCTTCCCCCGACTCCAGACATATTTGCTCTCCCTTGCTGGCTGTGTCCCGTTAAGATTTAAACAGCAAACATAAAATACAGAAGATAACCTGTGCTGGCTTTGGAGAGACTTGACTCCCAACATTATTTTAAAGACCAGATCTGAGAGCTCCACCGCGGCAGTCGGGTGCGATTATCTTCTGTGATCCCTCTCCGACGCAACCAAAGTCATTCATCTGCCGATCCCTCCACCCTCCTCACCCTCCCACCTCCCCCTATGCATAGGCATGGCCCTAATCAGGTCTCCGTCATGTGTCAGGATCTGTGGATGAGCAAGGCCTAAAGATGGGAACAGCTCTGTAAACATGGCCAGGCAGCAGGGAGCTTCCATCTCCCCCACTACGTTCTGAATAAGCAAACATGGAAAGATTTAAGGATTTTGTCAGGCCCAACTTTGTAGTATAGGCTCAGGGTTCTTTTATTTCCAGCGGTTTCCGGGGGTGCTGCCGCCTGCCAATGGGATATTGTTCTTAGCTTATGAAATGCTGCGCCTTGTTATAAACTGTGTGCTTTTGTCAATAGTATTACAATATGGAGCTTCTGAATAATTTATGTATTTATTTATTTATTTTACTAGGCAAGTCAGTTAAGAACAAATTCTTATTTTCAATGACGGCCTAGTGGGTTAACTGCCTGTTCAGGGGCAGAACGACAGATTTGTACCTTGTCAGCTCGGGGGTTTGAACTCGCAACCTTCCAGTTACTAGTCCAATGCTCTAACCACTAGGCTACCCTGCCGCCCCATATAGAGATGGGCTGCCTTGGGTTTACCCCATGGAGGTCCTGTGTGTGTGTGTGTGTGTGTGTGTGTGTGTGTGTGTGTGTGTGTGTGTGTGTGTGTGTGTGTGTGTGTGTGTGTGTGTGTGTGTGTGTGTGTGTGTGTGTGTGTGTGTGTGTGTGTGTGTGTGTGTGTGTGTGTGTGAGTGAATTGGTTAGGTTTTTATTGACATTTATTTTGTTGTCGTCGACCTTTGTTTTCTCCCCCACTTAACCTAGATAAACGCCATCAAATCATCTCATAGAATTCACATTGTTATACAGCCATATAAACCGAATGTCTTTCGACCCCTCCATTGTCATACGTCAACTTTCCCGTCAGAACTGATTCAGGACTATCATGACCAACCCAGTGAATCTGGACGTGGACGGTGTACTCCATAATAAACGGGCTAATATAATTGGCTCTATCAAATGGGCTGTATATTAACAACAGTCGGCTGTGCTCACCCCTGTCAGGATTCTATTATAGAGCCTGCTCCCTCCCCTTGTTTTGATACAGCAGTAATTTAAAGACCCATCTTAATTGACTTATTTTTTCCGCATGCCTGTCGGAGCTTGTGCTGTGCTTGCACAGAGTGCAATAAGAGTCTTGTTCCTTTATTGGGCCACACACAATGTACTGAGTTCAATTTTACCATTCATAATGAATGCAGTCTCGCCATTCAAATGCAGCCATAAGCACACAGCAGATAAGAATTTAATTAAATGTAGATTAAAACCAAACAGGAAAACACACTCGCTGATCATTTTTTATCGCGTCCCCTGGTCATATCCCCCCTCGTACTTTCCACTGACTTGTTCTTCCTTGGGCTACAGCTTTTCAGCGTGCCAAAAGTGGCCAAACACCTCACACATCTCCCTATGGTGCTGTGAGATTGTGTAAAACGCAAAAGGAAGGGGCGGTCACACGATTAATCAGAATTCTCATGTCGGGGGAGGATTGGGGGGTAAGGGGGAGGGGGAGGAGAGACAGAGGTGGAGGGAAGGAATTAGTTGCCTCATCCCCAAATTTGCATCATTTTTTCCAAAGGACAATCCCAGCACTGTAGGCAAGGGGAATCATATCTCTCTTCACAGGAAGGAACAATAAAAATATTGCCACAATATTGAAATAAATGTCACCTTCACATCTAATTGTCCATACTTGCTAAACATGATGTTAGCTAGCTAGAGAGTAGTGCTTTGCAAGCATGCCTGATCAGTAAGAGCTATTTTAGGTTCCATCCACAGCCTCTACAGACTACTAGACTTCATACCGCAAGGCTGCAGCATGGTCACCTCAGGCTTAAGTGTGTTTAGTGTTTTAACTGCAGTGGGATATAGGAGAGCTGGTGAAGAGTCCGTTGAAAATGTAGAGAGACATACCATATTATAAGCCTTATTATATGGACATTTTAAAGGTTAATTAATGCCAATAACACGTTCTAAAGCATTATACCTAAGTAAAGGGTTACTGAACTACAGTATTCTCTGTCCAATGACATACCATTAAACAAAATAGCATAAAGGATCGCACCTTTACATGGGCTTCTATATTGTTGCTCTAAAGTCTTACAGTTGTTGTACTCTTTTGTAATTGTGAACTGGTATTTTCTAGGTTGGAATCTAATATGGGAAAATTGTTTAATTGGATCATGTGTTCCAAATTCAGTGTATTTTTTCACACCAAATTTGCAAGGATTCATTTTATACCTGTCATATGCAGATAGTGTATTTAAATCCTGATAGTTTCAATGCTTTATTATTTCATGAATAGTTCTGCAGGTGAACCTTTTGTTTTCTACAGGAATCGAAAGTAATCACACATCGTCAGGTGTGTTTTCATGTACAGTAGGAGCATATTGTTCTTGCATCCTTCTTCCCTCAAAGTTTCAAAAAGGTGTTTTGGTCTCCCAGATAGAGAACCTGTATGCAGCGTGAACGTGATGTACTGATTCTCATCAGGTTCAAAGACCCGGTTGTTATCATCAGAGCCAGTCGCTTTTCATTTTAGTCAAACACTTGAAAACTAAAACGATTCTTAACATCTCACACTTTTCAGAGAGGACAGAAGTGGAAAATACACAAGTGGAAAATTGTGGCTAATATAGATTCCATTTATCTTCAGAGCTTGAGTTATTCTCACATTTTAAAATGGAGTGTTTTGTTGAAACAGCAGCAGCAGCAGCAGCAGTAGGGAGAGTGAGAGTGAGAGTGAGAGTGAGAGTGAGAGTGAGAGTGAGAGAGAGTGAGAGAGAGAGTGTGGCTGGTCTATTGGCTCAGACTGGCATTGGACAGTAGTGGCACAGCCACCTCACTCCTGCCATCCCTGCCACTACTGCGGCTGCCTGCTCGCTTGCCTGCCTGCCTGACTGCCTACCTGCCTGCCTGCTCGCTTGCCTGCCTGCCTGCCTGCCCGCCTACCTGCCTGCCTGCCTGCCTGCCTGCCTGCTCGCTTGCCTGCCTGCCTGCCTGCCTACCTGCCTGCCTGCTCGCTTGCCTGCCTGCCTGCCCGCCTACCCGCCTGCCTGCCTGCCTGCCTGCCTGCCTGCCTGCCTACCTGCCTGCCCGCCGTGCTGGTGGCGTATCTCAGTTCCACTCTATTACCCTCACGCAAGCGAATGGCCTTTTCTGTGGGGAAAAGAGCAATATCCTGTCGCAGTCTGTTTGATCAAGTGCTAAACCCTTGTGATCAATAGAGGGACAGATGTCGGCTCCAGATGGCTGCGTGGCGATACCTGGGGCAGTAAAGGGGCCTTGCCAGGACGACAGAATGGCAACGAGGAAGGGCCAGCGGCTGCTGCTCCCATCGCACCAGCCACCGAGACCACAATGTGACAAACGCAATTAGGCCTTTTAGCTACAGATTATATATTTTTCCTGCAAACTGACAGAAAATGTCATTAGCGCTTAGTTTAAGCAATATGTAGAATTACAGGGGTGCAGAGGCAGAGGGCATGTTAGGGTGGGATGGAGGGGGCTATGGTGGCTGTTGTGGTGGTGGGCGCCTGGACTCGGGAGGCTGTGCTGCCGTGTTGCTGTTCTCATTCCCAGATCAGATCAATAATGTCCCAACATTCCAGGTGCATCTCTCATCTCCTCCTCTCATCCCTCTCTAAAAAAACTGCTATCTCCAGAAGGCCCAAATAGACCTTTCCAAAAAGGAGAGTGGCCCAATTTAAACGGTGTTAGGGCATTTGCATTAGGGCTGGCGTCCATATACCAGGCAGGCCATGTGGTGCTTGGTGGCGCGGGGACAGAGCCATGTTGGAGGAGCTACTGAGGCTCTGCGTCCTTGTGTCTCTCTCCCAGTCCCTGGCCCTCCCTTTGGAGCTCCGCCGTTCACCTGCTCCCTGCTCCCTCCCCGAGTAGCATGATCGGAAAGGGGGACGTGGGCCACCGGGCCACAGCTGGGGTTCTGGGACAGCTTTGCTTAGTTGGCTCTGCCCGGGTGGTGGTGTTGGTGGTGGTGCTCAACACAGCAGCGGCCTGTCACAGCGACCTCCACGTCCCATTAACACATAGCCTGGTCAGGACAGAGAGCCAGACCCAGGCCCCCAGCAGGGCCCCAGTAAACACATGTCGCCTGGCCACAACCAGGACCCGGCCCAGGAAGAGGAGAGAACACTGCACAGTTAGACCTGGGAAACCTAGAGGACAAGCGTGTTGTGATTTTTTGTTGTTGTTGAATTTATTTGGGTAAAAGAAATTAACACAAAATGTACAATGTGAACCCAGAGGATAGCACTTAAAAGTATTCATTAAAACATCACACTTTAAATGTGCTGGTTCGAACATTTATCCAAAGTCCGTAAGGGTTTTAGCATTATTTAATGGACTTTGTAATGTTATTACCTAGAAATAGAATATAAGTGACACCCATGAGAATCTAAAAGTAATTTTGTAATGTGTGCTGAGTTAGTGTTCGTAGTGTAGTGTTCAGACAAACTATTCATTTCCTAGAGTGGGATATAATGTATTATCAGAATTACAGAAAGTGTTTGTGTCATTATGAGATTGTTATATTCATTACATGTTTTGAATACATTTCACAGCAGTCTCTTATCATATTTGGCTCACATATTTGTCATTTATAATTTTTATATGTATAACAATTGAATTGATATTGTTTATATCTCACTGCACCAATTCATTACAATAAATACCATTTTTTATATCAATTGTAATCAAAGAAATGTAGCATCATTTAATGTCTTTTCAATTCCCTCATCATATCTCAGTTCTAATAGAGCTATAAAAACTTGGCATATTCATTCCCATTTAGATCTCTCTCTGTCCCTCTCTCTCTCTCTCCCTCTGTCCCCCTCTCTCTCTCTCTCTCCTCTCTCTCTCTTTCTATGTCCCTCTCTCTCTCTCTTTCTATGTCCCTCTCTCTCCTCTCTCTCTCTCTCTGTCTCTGTCTGTCTCTCTCTGTCTCTCTCTGTCTCTCTCTGTTTCTCTGTCTCTGTCTCTCTCTCTCACTCTCTCTCCTCTCTCTCTCACTCTCTATGTCTCTCTCTCTCTCCTCTCTCTCCTCTCTCTCTCTCTCAAATTCAAGCTGCTTTATTGGCATGAAAAACATTGAAACAATGAAACTATAACTAACCTATAACTAAATAGTGGTCATCTTCTCCTTTGTATCAGTACTACAACTACCATCAACGTTACTACTACTACTACTACCATCACTAAACTGTTATCACTACCATTACCACCCATACCACTACTATTTGGAATGATAAACAGCAATAATAATAGTAATAACAATAATAGTAATAATAAGTAAGTTACTGCTTACTATGCAGATGTTATTATTCAGTGTCCCTCAGGCTATGGCAGGCAAATACATATTTGGCTGCAAGAAGAGCCATTGCACCTTCGCCCATGAGTATTTTTAGTTTTTCCTCTGGGTTTAATTTGTAAAAATGTTGAATAAAGGTAGTCATTTCTGTGAATAATGAATCTCTTTGTGTGGAATATTTACCACAGTAAAGGAGAAAGTGCATCTCTGTCTCTACCTCCCCTGTCATGCAGTGACCACATACACGCTCCTCTTTGGGTGGCCATGTCTTTTTATGTCTGCCGGTTTCTATTGCCAATCGGTGGTCACTCAGCCTGTACTTGGTAAGGATCTGTCTCTGCTTCGTATCTCTGACAGTAGAGATAATCAGCCAATTCATATTCTCTCTTTAGGGTCAGATAGCAATTTAGTCGGCTTTGGGATTTTGTTTCGTTTTTCCAATGTTGTAAATATGATTCCTTTGATTGGTTCATTATTTTGTTTATTGGAATTGTTTCTTTTGAAGCAGTGCTCGTGTCAGCTTGGTTGGTGAGGTCCAACACCAGCTGACTAAGAGGGCTCGTTTCTGGGCTCAGCTCTTGGGTTTGAAGTGCTTTAAAATGCAGAATTGAATTTGGACTTGGATTTAGATTTTAATTATCTTTTCTCTATTTTCATTATTACTGGGAAGCGGCACAATTCTGCCCTACATGCATTAGTTGGTGTATTTCTCTGGACTTTTCCAACAGAATTCTGCATGTAGGGCTTCAACTGGATGTTTGTCCCACATTTAAAAGTCCAGTTTATTGAGTGGCCCCCAAACCGCACTTCCATAA